>NC_081535.1:29233628-29241128 GCF_030273125.1 Centropristis striata
AAATTGCCTTTGAGTATGAAATACGCTGCAAAAAAGTACAACAGTTTGTTTCCTTTTCTTGGCGTTTCCTGTATAAATGTATAGCTCTCTAACATACAGACCAGATATTATTCATCATTCAGACGGTTGATAACTGACTTTCAGCTTGTTTTATGAGCAACTAATGAGAAAACAGCATTCCAGTGTCTTTTCTCCTGTCGTAACTTAATAAACCTCCACGAGGGAAATCATCACACCACGACCTCACCACCTTTCCTATACGTCTATACTATACGCCTCTAATACGTTTCTGTAGGTGAAATGATTGTGCAGCTCCCCAAAGAGTCCCACTGCAATAATATCATGTGAGCCGAGGCCCATATGGTTCATAAAAATATAAATATATATTCATGATATGAATGTTGAGCATCTTTATTACTGATAAAACTATTTTGACCTCCTGTTCAGAGTTTATAAACCATCAAGGGATTAAAAAAATTATAATTTGATAGATTATATTTTTAACAAATTATATTATTTAAAAAACTTTAAGCGCATATAGAATGGGGACATTGTGGATAAGTGGATATACATGTACAATTTGATTATTTTATTATATCTTGAAATAGTTTTAAAGAAATACATTAATTAATTACCAATGTATATGTTATTTAAAAATGTAAATATTTTTAATGCCCTAATGTAGGTTAATTAATTTCTTCATTTAATTGTTTGTTTGTTTTTTGAAATAAACCTTTATGAATTACCAATATTATCATATTTAAAAAAATTGTTTTAATGCCCTAAAGTAAATGAGTTGATCCCAACATTTATAAACAATGAATTCTAATTATATATTACCCAAATATAATACAAAGATCTTTATTTCAAATTTATATTTTGAATACAAAATGTATGTAAGTTAAATGATCAAATACAACACAAGAAAAACCTAATTTGTATATTTTATTTTTATTTTGTGTTATAAATTATTCAGTAACTGTTTACAGATATTTTACAGATACTTTCTTAAATTTATGCATCACCTGGCATGGTATTTTTTTGGATGTTATTTAGAGCAAATTTAGAGAAATCCCCATTTTAAAAAAGATTAAATACATTAATATTAAATATCCTAGATTTGATTTTCTTTTGTCTTCAGTTAAGTAATACAACAGTAGAAAATCCTGCTTGTAAATGCATTTACTTTGTGAGGAAACTTTAAAATTCACAAAATCGAACTTCATATTTATATTAATTAAGATATATAATGTAATAAGCAATAGCATATCAGGTCTATAACCTGGATAAAATCAATCAACATCAAGAGTAACTTAACAGCGAGCTGAAAATCTGCATTTTACTGGCTTTTTTGGTTGAGAGTTTCTAGTTTGTTGCACCTGTAACCCGAACTGAACAATAGTGGTGGAATGTGACTAAAAGTTAATTGTAACTTTTTACTTCTACTCCACAACATTTTAGAGACTAATATTGTACTTTTTACTCCACTACATTTACCTGCCAGCTTTAGTTACTTTTCAAGTCAAGATTTAGCATAAAAAACACGATAAATTACAACTATAACACTTATTTTTAATCACTTAAAGCACATTACGCTATGTTAAAAGCACATTACGCTATGTTAAAAGGTTAAATAATAATCCAAAATGATCCAATTATATATTTTGAATATAAATAACAATCTGAATGGGTCGTATCTGCATAATGAGAACGTTTACTTTTGATACCTTAAGTACATTTTCTGATAATTTTGTACTTTACTTCACTAAGGTTCTAATGCAGGACTTTTACTTGTAGTAGAGTAATTTCACAGTGTGGTGTTAGTACATTTACTGAAGTAAGAGATCTTAAAACTTCTGCATCACTGCAGCTTTAACCAATCAAGATCAGCAAAAAACAAGATATTCAGCTGCCGTTGAGTTGCTCTTTCACTTAAAGTTCAGTTAAAAACATCACACTAGTAAAATAAATAGAGTAGCTACACTTAAACACATGCACAGACGCACAAACACGCACAAACCCGTGCATGTGCTGGTAGGTCAGGCGCTCAGACCTCATGCACAGACATGCGAGGTTGTAAATCCTGCACTTACCAGCCCTTCAGAGCGTGGTGCAACAGTCAGACGCAGACAAACACAACTTCAAATCCCTCCCAACACACACAAACACACACACAGGGACACAAACACACACACACAGGGACACGCACACACACACACCCCTGCAGGTGACTCACCTTGAGGTCTCTGTGTACCACCCCCATCTGATGGCAGTGGAGCACGGCCTCCAGGATCTGCTGGATGCAATGACTGCACGCAAACAGCAGGGGGAGCAGGTTAGTCTGAGCACATTCATTCCCCCCAACTGTCACATCCATGCAGAGGCAGCGACATCTCAATACAAGCCACACACACACAGTATCACGCACACATTCATGTATTCTCGCTGCACATTCACACCATACACACACTCACAAAAAGTGTGAAGAGTGAACCTGTCTGTGAGCGAGCGCAGGGAGAAGGTGTGCGGTTTGCTATTTTCTGTTGTGAGGAAGCAGCCAAACATTAGTCAGGCAGTGTGGGAGTGAGTGTGGGAGTCTAACCTGCACATTTCCCTGTGTAATTTATTCAGGAGCGCTGCCTTTGACGAAACATTTTAGCAGCTTTGTGGAGGAACCTGAAGTAGACGCTGCTGTTACTCCACTGAACTCTCTCATGCTCACTCACGCCCTCACTCATTCATTCTCTCTCTCTCTCTCTCTAGCAGAGTTTTTTTGTGCTCTGTCTGCCCACAGGAAATCACAATTCTAGTTCAGACTGTTTAAAATAGTGCAACAAGAGTCCCAAAAGCAAAACCTGCAGACAGGCAAAGAAGATTCAGACGTACAGACGGACGGACAGACGGCAGGCACAGGCATTTTTTTTAAAAACAGGCAGAAATAATACAAATAATAAACACAAGCATGTACCCTTGTACAGAAAGGTGCAGGGCAATGCAACACACATAATGAGACACACACACACACACCTTGAGGTCCCTGTGCACTATGTCATGTTGGTGGGTGTAAGACACACTGTCTAGAATCTGATGGATACAGTGACTGTGGAGACAAAACGACAGGGTGAGGAGCAGAGAAAGGAGGGAACAGGAAGGAGGAGAGGAGGCATAAAACAGACGGTAATACAGAGAAAAGTGGAGGGGAACACCTGACAGGAGGAGGACGTGTGAGGAGGAAGTTCACCAAAATGACAAAAACACAGTAACTTTCTGTACATGTAGTTTGCTTGTTATTTCTCCAGGTTTTGAGTCTTTGACTCTGATCCGATGGAGCTGAATGGCAGTAAAAAAAATTATATTTCAACATGACAAAAGGGCACCAAGCACTGACACTCAGCAGGTTTTACCACAGCCAGGACAGACTTATAAGTCGACTTAAGTGACGTCCCAATCAAGTATTTTTTGCCCCAGATTCAATTCATTTAATAAGTTCCAATCCAATACTTCTATTCTTATAGATAGACAGTAAGATAGTTAGAAAGTAAGATAGTTCGATAGATGTTGAGATAGTTAGATAGTAAGAAAGTAAGATAGTTTGATAGAAAGATATATAGATAGTGAGATAATAAGATAGTAAGATAGTTAGGTAGTAAGATATATAGATAGTGAGATAGTAAGATAGTAAGATAGTAAGATAGTGAGATAGTTAGATAGTAAGATAGTAAGATACGTAGTTAGATAGTTAGATAGTAAGATAGTTAGATAGTAATATAGTAAGACAGTTAGATAGTAAGATATATAGATAGTGAGATAGTAAGATAGTAAGATAGCGAGATAGTAAGATAGTTAGATAGTAAGATAGTAAGATAGTTAGATAGTAATATAGTAAGACAGTTAGATAGTAAGATATATAGATAGTGAGATAGTAAGATAGTAAGATAGCGAGATAGTAAGATAGTTAGATAGTAAGATAGTAAGATAGTTAGATAGTAGATAGTAAGATAGTTAGATAGTAATATAGTAAGATAGTTAGATAGTTAGATAGTGAGATAGTAAGATAGTAAGATACGTAGTTAGATAGTTAGATAGTAAGATAGTTAGATAGTAAGATATATAGATAGTGAGATAGTAAGATAGTAAGATAGTAAGATAGTGAGATAGTAAGATAGTTAGATAGTAAGATATATAGATAGTGAGATAGTAAGATAGTAAGATAGTTACATAGTAATATAGTAAGATAGTTAGATAGTAAGATATATAGATAGTGAGATAGTAAGATAGTAAGATAGTGAGATAGTAAGATAGTAAGATAGTTAGATAGTAATATAGTAAGATAGTTAGATAGTAAGATATATAGATAGTGAGATAGTGAGATAGTGAGATAGTAAGATAGTAATATAGTTAGATAGTAAGATAGTAAGATAGTTAGATAGTAAGATAGTTAGATAGTAAGATAGTAAGATAGTTAGATAGTTAGACAGTAAGATAGTAAGATAGTTAGATAGTTAGATAGTAAGATAGTAAGATAGTTAGATAGTAAGAGAGTTAGATAATTAGATAGTAAGATAGTAAGATAGTTAGATTGTAAGATAGTAAGATAGTTAGATAGTAAGATAGTTAGATAGTTAGATAGTAAGATAGTAAGATAGTTAGATAGTAAGATAGTTCGATAGTTAGATAGTAAGATAGTAAGATAGTTATATAGTAAGATAGTGAGATAGTTAGATAGTTAGATAGTAAGATAGTTAGTTAGATAGTTAGATAATTAGATATATAGATAGTTAGATGGTTAGATAGTAAGATAGTTAAATAGTAAGATAGTAATATATATAGACAGTGAGATAGTTAGATAGTTTGATAGTAAGATAGTTAGATAGTAATATTGTTAGATAGTAGGATAGTTAGATAGTAATATAGTTAGATAGTAAGAAAGTTAGATAGTAAGATAGTTAGATAGCAAGATAGTTAGATAGTAAGATAGTTAGATAGTAGGATAGTTTAGAGGATCACCAAAGTCAGTAGGATTCATCCTCTGGGAAACATGAATCTCTGCACAAAGTTTCATGGCGATCCACCTGTTAGATGTTGACATATTTCAGGCTGCACACAAGTCGAACTTTTAAAGGCTTTCATAGGAATGAACAGAGCCCCGTCTCCAACACCAGTTCTCTTTATACGTCCGTGATTGACACTGCCCTCCCTGGAGCCAGGCTGCTAGCACGGCTGAGAAACTCACTAACAAGTTTTCTCTGGATAAATAGACTCTGAGGATTATCCAGAATAATGGGGACACTAATGTGAAAAGACACACTGCTAAGAAATGTTCCTGGACGCTGCGAGCCCCACAAAATTAACTCCACTCTCCTCTGTTACTCTGAGAAAGACACGCCTCAGAATCTGGACGCAGATAAAGCTCCACATGGCTGGACGCCGCTCGTGGTTTGAGAGAGGAAATATGTTTTCCTGTCGTTCGGGTGAACCTGCCCTTTAACAGGGAGGAGGAGAGGAGGGAAGGAGTGTGAGTGCAGATGGAGCACAGAGAGGAAACTGTCAGTGAGATACTGTTGGACAGTTATCAAGCCATGCTAATCACACACCCACGCACAAACACGTTGAGTGACACACACACACACACACACATAATTTATGCAAAGAAACAAGGGAGAATGAAGGCAGATGAGAGAAAATTATAGGGAGAGGAGAGAACACAGAGGAAGAAAACATGGATACTCAGAGCACTGAGACGATTATCACGGCTCTTATGTGCCACCGATGTTGTTGTTGTTGTTGCTTATGTGCTCTACTATTAAACTGGAGATTTATTATGGAGGCACTGGTGTGAAAACAAACTGCAGTCTTGGTACCAGTGCAGCAAATTCATCAAACATCAATTTTGTTTCATTTTTTCCCTCTCCTCTCATATCTACTTAAATTCACTCTGAGCCTGCAGAGAGGTTTGAAAGTTTTTTTCTTTAAACAACAATAGAAAAAAAAACTAGCTTAAATTACACCATTTATCACAGGCAAAGACTGTAAAAACAGAAATATTCTGCAGATTTTTAAACTGCTGACAGTCCCTGAAAGAATCATATTTGACAAATGCTTCCTTCATAAAAAAACAACAAATTCTAAGCTGAAATATTTTTCATCCAAATCCCTTCATTCTACATGTCTAATTTCTGTCATTTATAATTTTGGCAAAAAAAAAACCCTTTTTGCATTAACGATTAGATCCTGCTTAAAACATTAAATTCTTCGTGTGTCAGCGATGCCGTGAAGTCATGAATGACTTGGCTGAGACAAAACAGTCACAAAAATAAAAATGAAAAAAAAGAATTGCTCCAAGAATCATAACTTGGATGATACATATCATTATTATATATTTTTTTAAATCCATGACATAAACTGGGAGGTCTGGGTAAGCTGGTATGGAACACTAAACAGATAATTCTAGAAAAATGCATGTTAAAAAAAGTGGTTTGAAAAATATTGCATGTTTTAAAATATTGTCTGACTCCGAACTTGTCAGATACCGACGCTTTGACTTAATCTACTATAAAGAATGCAAAAGTCCGTTCAGTGTGTGCAGGACGGGTGGTGGACTTTGACCCAGGAGAACCGGTGTTTGTGTCCCAGGTGAAACCAAAAGTGAATGTTGTTATTTGGAGTTGACCTGTGTGACCGCGCCTGGAAGTTAAATGTGGAAGTACACTGTAGAAATGAAAGTTGAAGATGAAATTAGAGGCAACTTTCTGCACTAGATTTTTGAATGTTGAGAGCAACTAATCTTACATTTTGAGCAGAACTAATAGGCGTGTTTCCACTGAGTACTTTTTGAATATTTTTTGGAAAGCGGCAAAAAAGCGGCAAAAAATCGGTAAAAAAGCGGCAAAAAAGCGGAAAGTGTTTTGGCTCCGCCCACTAGTTAATTCCCCCCTGCCTCTGTTCCCATACAGGTACTTTTGGGAGTTTCAATGTGACGTAAATAGTTCTACCACACTTGACGCGATGCTGACAAACGATGTGGCCAAACAGTCGAGACATCAACATGGAAGGAGAGGCAATGGTTTCTGTGTTACTGTTCGTCGTGTTTGTATACCTGGTCTTCGAGACCTTGGTGGTGTCAAGTTCTACTCACTTCAAATCCTGCCTCAACCGTATCCAATCAGTGTCGACTAGTCAGATACTGACCTGAAGCAGGTACTTTCTGAGCCGCTAACTGGTGAAGTTGGGTGAATCTTCTCTCCCAAGCCACACCCATAGAGGCTCATTAGAGGGAAAAGTACCTAATGGGAACACGCCTTATGTCAACTAATTGCTAAAAGCTTTGATTCAGACAATTAATTACTTTTTTGTCTTCATTTCAGTTCAAATTTTGAGTTCTGCAAACCTCAAACCTAGAATTTTAAGTTCTCTCAACTCAATGCCCACCATATTATGTTAGATCAACTTTACACAAGAAACCAGACTATATAAAAGATTAAAATTCAGGTTCTTTTTGCA
>NC_081535.1:29246128-29273628 GCF_030273125.1 Centropristis striata
GCTTCTCTCTCCAGTTTCTGATGATCTGAAAGAAAGTCAGACTTTAGGATTTACAACAATAAGAGTTACTGGTGATCAGGCCTGGAATTTCGTAATTTTAGGGGCAAGGCCAATTGGCCTTTTGTGTTGTCAATTTTTGAGGGCACAAAGGCCAAAAGCCAGGGTACCAAGGCCATAACATAAAACAATGATTATAAGTCCACGTTCATAATGAATTTAATTTAAGGACTAGTAATGATGCTTCTGAGGAAGATTGGAGTCTCAGTCAAAACTGTCAAGCAGGTAAAGAAACATCTCCTTGTAAAGTAAAATGCATCAATCTTGTGCACTTTGAGAGCTACATGAGAGCAAACACCTCACATAATATTTATCACAGTCGGTTGATACCCTATTATAGAATCATTGTCATCCTACTGTGTCATTTTTAATTGCTGTCAACATGCTTTCCACTAGGACATGGAGCAGCCAGCCAGTGTGTAAAAAAAAGCTGGCTAGAATATTTTTCCATAAAAGCCCAAATTTGGTGCCTCTCATACATTCTATTGCCACTATTCCATCATATACACTAATCATTGCATATTTTAAGAATTATTTTAAAGGAGAATAAAGGTTCTTGTATATTTTATTTAAGGCATCTTATTTTGACAGTCTTCTTGTAAATTCTGTGGTTGATTCTGTTAACACACTGCACTCTTATTTTGAAAGATGCATGCGTTTAGCAACAGGAAGTTCAAGTTCAAGTCTGTTAGTCACAGTTTAGTGTGATTCAAACAACTTTAACTGTTAGCTAATGTTAGCTCGCAGCTACCCAACAGCATATGCAACAGTGCATTTGGACCTCTGACCGCTCAGACAGGTTGATAGTATTTAGTTCGGTGCACACACAGACGGTGAGACACGGAGAGATCATGCGGGGACGGGACTGATACAGACAGGTAGCCACGGCAGCTCGGTGTATTCAGTGTGTGTGTGCAAGTGTGTGAATGCGCGCATGTCTCGGAGGAGGAGGTGGGTCGGGTTTTGACTTGAAATGTGACGTTAGCGCAGCACTTGAGACTGTGGTGGGTCAGATTAGAGTGTTTTGATGAAGTCTCCTTTCTTGGCTGGTGATAGATTTGTTTGGAATTGTCATTAAAGCCCGTCCGAGCGGTTCATGCCAGGCTCGAATCAAACCCAACACTGATGATGAATGTCATCAAAAGATGCTTTTTTTCTCAAAAGTCGCAGGTATCAAAGCTGTGTTGACAGGAAAGAGGCAGACTAGAAAACTGCAAAACCAACTTTTTAAGGGCACGAGGCCAAATTGTTAGGGTTGCTGGTGATTGTTTTCTTTATAAATGAAAGCTAATAGAATGAAAACCTGATTTAGTTTATTCAGTTGGAAGTTGGAACTTTTCTCAAGGTGATTGACAAGGAGACACACACGACTTTCCTGCACAGACGAGATCGGCCTCAGGGCTACATCTGTCCCAGATGCCCATTTCACCTCTCATTCCAGAGAGACGAGGAGGAGAGGAGGAGAGGAGTAGAGGAGGAGGAGGAGGAGGAGGAGGAGAGGAGAGGAGAGGAGAGGAGAGGAGAGGAGAGGAAACATTAGACGAATAGAGAGGAGGAGTAAGGGGGTAAACATGGAGAGGAGAGAAAGTAAGCAGAAAGGAGAAGAGATAAGCGAAGAGGAAAGGAGATAAGCAGACAAAAATGGAAACAAGAGGAGAGGAAATAGCAGGAGAGGAAACAAGAGGAGAGGAAACAGGAGGAGAGGAATCAAGAGGAGAGGAAACAGGAGGAGAGGAATCAAGAGGAGAGGAAACAGGAGAGGAAACAAGAGGAGAGGAAACGAGGAAACAGGCGGAGAGGAAACAAGATGAGAGGGAACAAGAGGAGAGAAAATAGGAGGAGAGGAAACAAGGGGAGGAAAGGAAATGATAATAGGAGAAAAATGACAGGAGGAGAGGAGAGGAGAGGAGTGGAGAACCAGAGGACAACAGATGAAGAAAGAAACATGAGAAGAGGAGAAACAAGCAGAGAGGAGAGAAGAAAGGAGAGGAGGCTGAGTGGTTTTTGATTTGAGTGTCAGTTTTGTGTCCTGACAGTTTGACACTTAAACCTCAAATCTGTGTAAATCGTGTAAAAACTAAAATTGGTCGAGTGATCTGACCTCAGAGAACAAACAGAGACGGGCTTATTAATATTATTATTATTATTACTATCACTAATAATAATAATAACAATAATAAGGGAGTGAGACTGATGATCTCCTTTCTTCTCCGCTGTAATCGCTCCATTGTTGCTATTTTTAGATGATTTCTGGGGCATTTGTTTCCGTATTTGATCAGAATTATATCTGGAGACAAACACGTGATGACATCATGTCTAATAGGCTACAAATAGCACTGATTACAGGACTCTATATAGTCAAAAAACATGATTTTTTTTTTTTTACATTTGTTTTAAATCAAATGTCTGAGGTCCTGTTTGATGTTTGGGATCTTTTCTGTGGCGGTGGATTCATCTCTGCCTCGTTCTCAGAGGGAGAACAGACGTGGAGGCTTCACACGCTCCAATCAAACACTCGCTAAAATATGCTAATGTGAGCTTTCAGATCTGGGACACACACACACACACACACACACACACATATACACATGATGAAAACTCCCATGATGCCTCAGTGCTCCTTCACATCCTCACACACACATGTAACAGACGGTAAGTTGTGTGTTCGTGTCTTTTTCTCACCTCTGGCCGAGAGCTTTTTGGTGTTGATGATTTTGGCGGCGTACTCTTGGCCTGTGCAGAGTTTGACACAGCGGCGCACCACTGAAAAGGCCCCCCTGGGAAACAAAGACAGGGGACAGGAAGAGGAGACGGGTCAGCTGCCACATAAAGCTTCGTCAGCATCAAACAGAGCGTCTCAGCTATCAGATTGACCTCGTAGTCGTCCTGGACTCCTCTGGCTCTGCATGATCTGCATCTCTGATGTGCACCACAACTACAAGTACTCAAGTAAAACTACCTCCGTGAAGAAAAAGTCCTGGCATAGTGGAGGGTTATTTACTGCACTTTTTGTTCCAAGATACATGTGTAAATAAAATCAATCAATCAATCAGACTTTTTTTGCAAAGCACTTTTCATACAAGAGACATGCAAAACAAAGTGCTTTACATAAAAAAGGAGAAAGTAATAATAATAATAATAATAATAATAAAAAATAACGAAACATAGAGACAAGCACGCCCTCCTCCCTCTGTGGACTTTGTCGCTCTTTATACTACATTATCTGACTTCCTACTTAATTACTTCGGCCACTAGAGGTCGCCACATTTATTTAACCTTTTAAACTATCAGAAAGTAGCTAACCTGGTACATTTTTGCCCTAAATTTGTAACCTGTAATGGTGCTAATTTTGGAAATGCTCATTTGAAAATGGGGTTTATATGCGGGTAGGAAAAAAAAGATATATGAAATCAGTTTGTAAGATACTGTAAATAAGTTAAGGTAGGCTACATTAAATAAATCAACATTGACTTTTGGTTTCACACTGGAAACGAACAGCTGGGTCAAAACATCTGCGTTTGCTTGCAACCTCCTCCCTCCGTGGACTTTGTCACTCTTTATACTACATTATCTGACATCTTCCTACTTACTTCCGCCTCTAGAGGTCACCACATTTATTAAACCTATTTAACTATCTTAAAGCGCATAACCCTGTACATTTTTGCCCTAAATTTAAGAAAGAAGTCTTATAGTTTGGAGGACTTGTTGTAAGCACATCACGAAAGTTAACTTGTATAAAATAACTAAATAACATTGTTATTTGGTTTCACACCAGACACAAACAGCTGGGTCAAAAACCCGTGTTAGCTTGCACAAAAATGAAACAATCTCCATTTTCAGCAGTGGAAAAGCAGCAAAACTTCACAATTAAACAGTAAATCAATCATCAAAATAGTTGATAATTACCGACGGGTCAGCTGCCACATATGATAATGGCATAATATTTATACATTTTTATTTGTTAATTTAGTTATTTATTTTATTTTTTCTTAATTTTCTTTGACTTTTTAAAAATATTTTTCAAATCAAATAGGTGGAAATACGATAGGTGATGGTAGGATATTTATACATTTATATTCACTTATTTTCATTTTTATTTATTTATTTTATTTTTCTTAATTCTGTTGTTTGACATTGTTTTTAACATGTATTTAATATTATTATTAATTTTTTTTTATTTGGTCAATCATATTCATTCTGTCAAGTTTTGTCTTTCTGACATGTTATCTATCTTGACGTATGTTTTAATATTTTATGTTTATTAAGAAGGGGAGAAAAAAAGCAAAAATCACCCTATTCACTTCTGTGAATAATGATTAGAAACAAGTAAAAGTCCTGCATAAAAATCTTACTTAAAGCATCAAAATACACTTCAAGTGCCAATAGTAAAAAGAGTTTTCTGCAGAATGACACATTTCAGTAAGTTTTTCAGGATCCTGTGCCCAATTTCTATGAAATAAAACATCTCTTCTGATTAAAATGTTAAAAAATCATTAAGTTTAAAGGATTTAAATCCCAAGTTAGAGAGTAATCCCTGCTGGGTTCAAAGTTATCTCCTGCAGTGAACTCCTACACACTGTAGAGGTTTGGTGGTATTTATTCCCCCAAGACCTGTGATTTAACAAAGTTTTTTTCACCAAGTGTTTAGAATAACTCTCACAACAATTCAACAAAAATATGCAACATCTAAATACAGCATTACACATTTTCAGGCCTCTTATTCACCTTTATTAAAGATGAAGAAGTAAAAACCTTCTATCAGTAATTTCATATCTTGATTACAATAAATATCACATTATAGCACGTTTTCAGGTCAGTTGATATAAAATAACCACATGAAGCCTATTTTTGTATGCTACATTTTATCAGAACTACACCTCTATGGTTCACTCCTGCTTCACTTCCATGTACATGAATGAAAGTTGTAAATATTGTAATTATGCAGTTAAATTGCTAAGTTTTTGACATCATGATAGAAAGATGAAGAAACTAATAAACATTAGAATTGTTTAATATGTTTTGCTAATATATAGTCACATTGGCTAGCCCTATCTTAAAAAAACAGCTCATATAGTTTATGACAATTATGCAAAAGAGTTCATATGATATTTTTCGAAAAACAACCATTTTATTTAACGATTCAATGGTCGCAGTGGTCGACTGCATTTAAATAAATCAACATTAACTTTTGGTTTCACACCGGACACGAACAGCTGGGTAAAAAACCTGCGTTTGCTTGCAACCTCCTCCCTCTGTGGACTTTGTCGCTCTTTATACTACATTATCTGACTCTCTTCTTAATTACTTCGGCCACTAGAGGTCGCCACATTTATTTAACCTTTTAATCTTAAAGTGTTAAACCCCTGGTTAACATTGTGAAACTTGGTTAGGTTTAGGCACCAGAACTACTTAGTTAAAGGGATAGTTTGACCAAAAAAGCTGATCTGTCAAACGACAGAACTTTCATGTTCCTACGCATAAGTGTAGTAATATGCTTTGTGCACTAACGCAGATCAACTGTTTTGGTCAGAATGGTACGGTTGAGGAAAAGTAGTGCCAAATGAAACAGCTGTGGATCGCAACAAAAGGTGGTCAAAATATGTTTTGTTGCAGCAATACATTAATTGGTTTCCTATCTGGAGTGTGTGGTTTTCCAAACTGGGAGAGTGCAGACCATCATCTACTGCACATAACACACTGACTGTGGGTCAGTACCTCATACACTCATTTCAAAAAAGGAGTTTAGGAAAACGGTCATAGTTTGAATTAAAAAAAAAATTCTGTAGTAACATATGAAATTTAACTTCTAAGTTAAACTTTACAATGATGACATTTAGTTTAAAACGGGACAAAAACAACTGTCTCCTCTTTCCTAAACGGACTTTGTCACACTTTGTAACGGCACTAGAGGAGGCTGCCTAGCCACAAACATCAATATGGGTCATAATAAACGGCGCCTCCTGGCTCATGATTATGTGAGTTATTAGGGTACATTTCTTTTCATAGGTATAAATACAACATGGTCTCAAAGAAATCCGTGAAATAGCCACGGATTTCGCTTAACTCAAAATCCGTGGAATAGCCACGGAATCGCTCAAATTTCCGTGAAACTGACACGGATTTCGCTACAATGCAAGTTAATGACAGTCATATCCCGTGGCTATTCCAACATACAAAGTGATTATGTACATTCACTGAGTGAATATTTAGAAAATAAAACATATATTTCTCGCTAGAAATGTGATTAAAATCCATTTTTATGCAGAAACTAAGTCAAAATATTGATTTTTTCACTAAAAATGAGAGAACTGTCCGCCATGTTTTTTGTTCTGACCGCCAGAACCTTGAAAGTCACGTGACTTGGAACAAACCAATAGGAAAAAATATCAATGGGATGGCCACGGGATATGACTGTCTTTAACTTGCATTGTAGCGATATCCGTGTCAGTTTCACGGAAATTTGAGCGATTCCGTGGCTATTCCACGGATTTTGAGTTAAGCGAAATCCATGGCTATTTCACGGATTTCTGTGAGACCAGGTTCTATAAACATGAACAGAGAGCAATAACAGCCTGAGAATAATAATAGCAACAACAATTTATATAAAGTAACATCCATGCAACAGCGCCCCCTGTGGCCACACTTTACCGTGGTCACAGGACATGTTGTGACAGTCTTGCACGACTTGGATTACTTCAGCAACGAGAGTTTCGTTACACAAGAACAAGAATCAGAGGAAGAAAAAGCTGAAGTACTGTAAGTGTGTGTGTGTGCCGGAGTTTTTAGGGCCACATTTGCTCATCAAACCCAACAGAGACAAACAGAAATAACCACCTCTGTCATTTCTCAGAGCTAATTTTATCTCACCTCGGTATTGTTACGCAATGAAACGCACTCACACTCCCCTCAGAGCCCCTGCCTCTCACCAGCTCTCCAACATGCATACATTATCTGGAGAACGGGTGAGTAAGCATGACACTCGCTGACATCCCGCCGTGTGCTGCAAACGGCAGCAGAGCCTCGACATGACAGGTAACCTGCAGGGCAGGTGGGAGTCAGGAGGACTCAGGTCTCATCTTCTACATTCTCCTGTTTTCATCAGTCAGTGACAAAACATTTAGGACGCAATTTAGCCAGAAAGTAAATATGTTAAACAGCTGGAAATAAAAGCATTAGTATTAGAGAGTGAGCATTTCTCTTTAGAAGAAGAGTACTTTATTAATCCCACAATGGGGAAATTCAACCTCTGCATTTAACCCATCCTTTTTTTTTTTTACACACAAGTGAACACACCATGCACTTAATAGCTTTAAATGCACAATCTTCATGACAACTTAGCCGTGATATGTGGCTGAAAGCTAAAGAACTTTTGTAACTATCTTAAAATGGTTAACCATTTTTATACTAACCTTAAGGAAGCAGTTTTGTCGCCTAATTGTAATTAAACTGAGGCTGTTTCACAACCTTAACAATTTATGACATACATTTGCAACCTTTACGTGTAGATATGACAACTCATTGATCTCCTAAAACCGGTAAGGTTGCTAAATTTGAAAATGCTCATTTGAAAACAGGTCGTAATTGCAGGTAGAAAAAACATAAAATAAATCATGTAATTTGTAAGATACTGTAAGTAAGTTAAGGTACATTAAATAAATCAACATTAACTTTTGGTTTTACACCGGACACGAACAGCTGGGTAAAAAACCTGCGTTTGGTTGCAACCTCCTCCCTCTGTGGACTTTGTCGCTCTTTATACTACATTATCTGACTCTCTTCTTAATTACTTCAGCCACTAGAGGTCGCCACATTTATTTAATCTTTTAATCTTAAAGCGCCTAACCCTGTACATTTTTGCCTTAAATTTAAGAAATCAACCCGACCATTGCGTTTAGGTATGAGGTATGAGGTGTTGAGCTCCTGCAACCGGTAAGGGTGCTAATTTTGGAAACTGTCCTGACAGTCATATAGTTTGGAGGAATTGTTGTAAGCACATTATGTAAGTTAACTTGAATAAAATAACTCAACATTGGTTTTTGGTTTCACACCGGACACAAACACCTGGGTCTAAAACCTGTGTTTGCTTGCAACCTCCTCTCTCTGTGGACTTTGTCGCTCTTAATACTACATTTTCTGATTGTCTTCTTAATTATTTAGGCCACTTGAGGTCGCAGCATTTATTTAATTTTCTTAAATAAAGGAATTGTTGTAAGCACATTACGTTATCGTTAACTTGTATAAAATAACTCAACACTGATTTTTGATTTCACACCGGACACAAACAGCTGGGTCAAAAACCCGTGTTAGCTTGCAGCCTCCTCCGTCTGTGGACTTTGTCGCTCTTAATACTACATCATCTGACTTCCTTCTCTCTCCCGTCATAACGGCCACTAGTGGTCACTGCCTCACAATGAGCTCAAATATGGGTCACAATCAGCTGCTTCTACAAGCGACATAGGGGGTCGTTTTCTGGAGGAAAAACAGTCTCAATTTTCAGCAGTGGGAAAGCAGCAAAACTTCACAATTAAAAAATCAATCATCAAAATAATTGATGATTACCGACTTGTCAGTTAAACTGAAGCCAAACCCAACAAGCTTCCAAACACTTAACTCAACATCCGCCTGTTGTTATATCTGCATCTCAAACACACACACACACACACACACACACTAAAAAAGTGACAGCACCAGCAAAACAGTAATGAGGCTGTGTGTTATCAGTGAGGGCAGCTGCTGCTGCTACTCCAACATCTCTATTGTCTTTAACTTATCACATCCCACACACACACACACACACACACACACACACACACACACACACAAGCCCGGAGATCCCAGCCATCACTAAAGACCTCGAAGCAGAAAATGAAACGTCAACATTAGAGCTGAAACCATCCACAGCGCTGAACTGTGGAATAAATGTTCCTGTGAGGAGAGAGATCCTCTCTGCCCACGCACAACCTGACAGAGACATTGAGTCCACTTTGCATCTACCCACTGTGGCACCCTGAGCCTCTTCAGTCTCTCTCAATTTGTCTGCATGCTGTTAGGGGGCCACACAACCCCAATAAATCTTAATATTTCTTCTTATTTTAATCACAAGACACACCTCATTAGATTAGCAGCAGCAGCAGCAGCAGCAGCATTATTCCCTGACTTCTCTCCTAAGCTGTGTGCCTCTGTGATTAAAGCCAGCTGCTGATGAGGGAGCTTAATGCCGACACATCAGCTTTACCCTGATATTAGGCCTGTTTGTCCCTAATTAGCCTTTGGGCAGAGGAGGGGAAGGGAGGGGAGGTGGGGTGTTCCCAGAAGTGTTCCTGGGCGCATGCAACCCCATCTTCATGCAACTCCATTTAAAGATGGAGCAGAAATGACAATAATTAGAAAAAATAAACCAATGCATTTGGAAAGGTTTTGCAGAGAGATGCAGGACAGCTCCGGAGCAGCGTGCGTTTTTGTTTTGAAGGGATGGAGCTCTGCACAACATCTGCGGTGATGGATGCGGCTCCATCGCTCCCCGTTAGGACACGCAGGGTCAGGCTGCATGCAGGCAGGAGACTCAGAAAAGCGAAATGTAACAGCGGCTTACTTGCCAAGCTCCTCGTAAAGCTGGTATTCATCTGTAAAACGCGTACAAGTAGTGGTTGCCATGATGTCTTCCCCTCCTCGGACGGACGGGTGCGGGTGCCGAGTCCGAAATGCACGGTGCGTCGCTGCGGACGGGAGGACCTCGGGCTCTCAGTCTCCGCCCACCTCAAACCTCCGGACGGCTGAGTGGTTCAGCTGCAGCCCGGCACACACATGCACACACACACACACCCTCTATCTCTCTCTGTCACACACACACACACGCTCGGTCCCGGCTCGGACTGGAGGCAGAGGGCTCTCCTCTCTTTAAATACCACACTAACTGGTAATGTGAGCTCACCACATGACGTGTTCCTCTGCAAAAAAAAAAAAAAAAACAAGGAAAGGAATAAAGTGAAATCAAAGGCTGATTGCAGAGTGCAGGGGAGCGCAGCGTTTGATTATTATAAATCATATGGTAGCCTATAATAAATGAAGAGAAGCCCGCAGCCGATAATGAAATTACCTCACCGGAGCTGCCTGTCTCAATCTATTTATAGGCGTTTTTTTTATAAGGGAGAATCAAACATTGCACAAAATATCTCCTGATATTCTTTTCTGCAAAATGTATATGCCATTTCTGCATCTGTACTGCATCTATACTACATTTTAATATATAAATGAAAAAAAATAAACTATATTTTCATTTGAGCATGGCCGGATTCACCCGTTATGGGGCCCAGGGCAGAAATTGTTTTTGGAGCCCCCACTGATCCCCCCATTGGTTTGTGGACTACATTGTAAAAATAAAATTAAAAAATTGACAGAAAGGTTCTGTATTATTTTACTGGATTTTCGACATTAAGTGTAAATGCCATAAAAATTACATTCATTTTATTACAAATATTAACCTTAAAAATAAAACTTGATGTCTGTATTATTATAATAATTTAAAGTATTATTTAATTTATTAGTGTTCTTGAATGTAAAATTACAGTGAATTCTATGTAACAAACAACAACAACTTGATCTTACTAAATGTAAAAAAAGGCAGATTTGTTTTTTGCACAGTTAAACTTAACTTAAATTTAATGTAATAAAATATAAAAAGGAAAAACACACACAAACATGTATATAAAGAATTAAGTATAATAATATATTTATATTTTTAATAATGCATTATATTAAATATATGATATACTATTATATATATTTTTTCATAATATGTAATTCGATTTTTTATTTTTATATATTTTATAAAATGTAAATCATTTATAAATATTTATAATTAAAATTATTTATTTTTTAAAAGTTAATCTTTAAAGCTCTTTAAGAGAGTGTACTTGCATAATAATCTTACAATATAATCATATCAGGGGCCTAAATTGGTCTTAAAATTACAATATTATCGTTTATTGCAATGAGTTCTGCAACAATATTTCATCTAACAGTAATATTGCCCATGACAGGCCTAGGTGAGTGGTCTTAAACCAGCTTACAAAGCTTTAAATCTGTGATAGCAAGAAGCTTCTGTGGATTATCTGATTTCTTTCAGACCAAACGATGGAACGACGGGACGTATGTGTCAAAGATCTGATCTTTATGTCATCCAACATCCAGTCTAAATGTCACCTCTCGCCTCCAGCTGAGGAGAAACACGTAGAACTGCTCGCTGTCAGACTCCACTCTCTCTTTCCATCTTCCCTTTTTCCTTCTCGTCCCTTCAGCACATTATCGATTCGTTCTTTCCGTGTGCAGAGTGGCAAAGATGGATGAGCGTATGGATGCATTTAATGATGAAGGCATTGTGGCGCTCCCCGGCTTCCTGCAGATGGGTGCAGCAGATAGCAGCGAGCTTTGTTTCTGCTGATGCAGGAAGGAAGACATATTCCCCCTTTCCTTTTGTCTAATGTTTGTAGTTTGTCAGGGAGCTGATTGATGCATTAATGGAGAGAGTGATCGGAGAAAGAGAAGAAGGAGATCGAAGAACTGCAGCCAGAGGAGGAGGTCAGTTATTTAAACAGGGCAGAACATTCTGGGGAATGGGGTCAACTGTGTTTTACTTCTGTTTATGTACTTTAAAAGGAGTTCACAGGCTGGAAATAGCTACTTTACTGGTAGTTAATCAATCATTTTTCATGGTTAACGACTCACAAACCATTTGTCACAATAGTTTGACTTTTGCTTGAGTTCTTTAGTTCCCTACTGATCAATAAGGCTTTATTTACTACTTATTAACATTAACAAAGCATTTGTTTCTCAACTATTTTTAATTTCCTCTTGATAGCTAATTACTGATAAATTCTTTATTGATAGATTACTAATTGTTAATACTTTTTATATTTATTCTTGTTGAAATTAATTCTTTTTTTATATACATTTCCTCTGGTTTAAGATTAATGTTTTTTTTAATATTAATAAGTAACTTTTTATATTTCTTCTTTATTTAAATTAATTTTTTTTAATATATTTCTTCTGGTTTAAGATGGGTTTTTTTATATTTATAAGTGACTTTTTCTATTTCTTCTTTATTTAAATTCATTTTTAAAATACATTTCCTCTGTTTTAAGTTGCTTTTTAATATGTATTAGTTATTAGTAATTTTATTGATACTCACAATGAGCATCATAATGTTTATGTTTTTTTATATTTATAAGTGACTTTTTATATTTCTTTATTTAAATTCATTTTTTAAATATATTTTATATATATACATTTTTAAAATATATTTTCTCTGTTTTAAGTTGCTTTTTAATATGTATTAGTTATTAGTAATTTTATTGATGCTTCTATATTTTCTGTACACTTTTGCCATTTTAACATTTAAAAATGTCCCTGTTGTGGGACTAATTAAGAAATTTCTTATCTTATAAATAAGTCAAGGTGGAAACTTACAAAATTAATTCACTCAAGTACTGTAGTTTAGTACAATTTTTAGGTTCTATAGTTTTTACTCTTATTTCAAAGTAAACTGCTCTGAACTGTTATCACTGAGGAGGAGCATGAGTTGTATTTAAAGTGTCTGGAAAAAAACCCAGTAAGTTGGCCTTCTCGACAGGATCTGAATGTTACTATAAATGTCTGGTAACATTATAGAAATGCCTCTACAGGTAAATTAAACGTTTTCTTCCTGTCTGCTTGTAAATGTGTCTGTTGTGTCATTCTGAAATCTTTTCAGAGTGACTTGTTGCCGGAAGACAAACATGAGTCAGACAGTTGGAGAGAGGAGTGAAAGAAAGAATTTGTTGTGTTTGAATTCAGAAAGTAAAGCTAAATTTTATCTGACAGACTTTCAGTGTCACGGCTGAATATTTATGTTATTGCACCAATGCAGAAGAGGCCACACGAGACTTCAGAGCGATGCAGAAGCAGGCCGGACCGAGCTAAAAGGTAAAGTGTGCAGCTGACCGAAGGATGACATTGCAGCCTGTTCTGCAGCACTCTGCCTCATACTGGACCTGGTTCAAAACCCCTGTTCCCATTAGTCAAACATGAGAAAATAGTTTCCCTAAAATATTAGTAATTTTATTGATACTTCTTCTCTATTTTCTGTACACTTTTGCCGTTTTAACATATTTAATTTTATATATATATATTTAATATTAATAAGTAAATTTTTATATTTCTTCTTTATTTAAATTCATTTTTTAAAATATATTTCTTCGGGTTTAAGATGTTTTTTTATATTTATAAGTGACTTTTTATATTTCTTCTTTATTTAAATTCATTTTTAAAATATATTTCCTCTGTTTTAAGTTGCTTTTTAATATGTATTAGTTATGAGTAATCTTATTGATACTTCTTCTATATTTTCTGTACACTTTTGCCGTTTTAACATTTAAAAATGTCCCTGTTGTGGGACTAATTAAGTAATTTCTTATCTTATAAATAAGTCACGGTGGAAACTAACAAAATGAATTCACTCAAGTACTGTAGTTTAGTACAATTTTTAGGTTCTATAGTTTTTACTCTTATTTCAAAGTAAACTGAGGTCACTTGATGACAACTGAGCACAACTGAGGGTTTTACTTCCATGATCATGAAGAAGCTTTTACTTTGATATTTAACAAGTCTTTTATTTGACAGTTGTTGTGTTTTGGTTGTGAGGCAGCAGTAGATCCTGACATCAAGTCAGCTTTCACATTAAATTATTGTCCAAAAATCAGAAAGCAGAGCAAAACTTTGTGGCCTTATATGTCCGAAGAGGAAGTCTGAACGAAGAGGAGATGAAAAAAGATTTTGTCTTTGTAGAAGTCTTCAGGTTAAAAGTGACAGATAGATCCTGTAACAAGAAGTCGGTTTCCATCCAGCGGGATTTGTGAACATTTGGAGTGGATACGTGAACATGTCCGGTGGGAAAAAATCTAAATATTGCAAAAAATGGTGCTGGTGTGTCTGTAAAAAGTGCAACAAAAACCTCCATGTCCAATGTGTGGAGTGAGTGTAACGTCCTCACATTAATACAATATAAACAAACAGAAATGCCACATTTCCATCATATTTTTCACCATTTGAGGCAAATATTTAATATAAGATACATGTTTTCTACGTTCCTGCTTCCACTTAAATATCAGCTTTTTATCTTAATGAAGTGACTCCTAATATCTGACGACTTTCTTGAAAGCTACATTTGGATGGAAACTCTTCAGAGAGGACTAAACGCTCGACAGTTTTGGGGTAATTGGTTTAAGAATAAAATATAACAAATTGATTCATATAGGCACTGTAGAGTTATTAAATAAAGAGCAAAACATTTAACAAATACATATCTATCACATATTTCCACACTTTCAAAACATCAAATAAACATTTGATATAATGACGCGTCCTTGTCTCTGTTTCAGCTCCAGTTCTGCTCTTACAGCTAACGTCCGGCTGGACAGACCGGCAGGTAAACCTCTACTACGCCCCGCTGTGTGAACAAACAGGACTCAGTTCAGTATTTGGCGTGTTGAGTTGTGTCCGTGCCTCAGAACTGCACGGCGCTGGGCGGGATGTCGAACATGGACGGGTCGAACTGCTGCCCTCTGAACGGCGAGCCCTCGGCGTCCCAGCCCTTCTTCAGCATCTCGTGTGCTTTCTGTGGAGAGAAAAGGAGAGAAAGATCTGTTAAATATCAAACGGGAATGCTGGTTAAAGCCACAGTGCCATCTAGGGGCGAGTCCGCTGGATCAAACTGAAAACTAGAGCAAATGATGGAACAGTTTGAGAGAAGTCAGTGATTCTAAACAGCTTCTTCAACATCCCAATATTCAGTGAAATTATTCTCAACACTTTAAGTTCACTAAGCAGTTTTCCAGCTCCAATATACACTACCGGTCAAAAGTTTTAGAACACACCAATTTTTCCAGTTTTTTATTGAAATTCAAGCAGTTCAAGTCAAATGAACAGCTTGAAAGGGTACAAAGGTAAGTGGTGAACTGCCAGATGTAAATAAAAAAAGGTAAGGTTAACAAAAACTGAAAAATAATGTACATTTCAGAATTATACAAGTAGGCCTTTTTCAGGGAACAAGAAATGGGTTAACAACTTAACTCTATGGAGTCTTGGGCTATTTTGTCCATTTTTGAATTCTTTTCATGTCTTTGTATGTCATTTTGTGTCTTTTTTTAGTCATTTTGTGTCTTTTGGTGTCTTTTTTTGTCATTTTGTGTCTTTTTTTGGTCATTTTGTGTCTTTTTTTGGTCATTTTGTGTCTTTTTTTAGTCCTTTAGTCCAACATAAAATGTGATTTTTAATCTTTTTTTTACTTTCAAAACACTATCATGCTCAATAAAGAATTTTAAATGTTGCAAATGTGCATTAATTTCAGAGTACACTGAGACATTAAACTGCATAATTTTCAATTAAATTCTGGAAAAGTTGGTGTGTTCTAAAACTTTTGACCAGTAGTGTATGTGACAGAGTGACACATCTTCTCTTTAGCGTATCACGATTTCAGGACTTGAGTTCTCTAGTCAAACTTTCATCAACATATCAATAATATAAGATCATATATTTATCAAGCATGGCCTTCAGTATTTGGTGGTCAACACTGGCAGATACTTGATATTAAAGTACCATCTTATCCCTCTAAAGCAGGGATGGGCAACTTAAATGCTGGAGGGGGCCACAATTTTTCATCGACACTACCACAGGGCCACATATAGGACCGTGCACTTAACCAGATATGAAACTGCAATTTTAAATATGTTTACAATGCAGTAACTTAACATATTTCATGCTCGAATGCATGTATAACAGTATAAATAGGAATACAAAAGGTTTTCTTTTTTTTCAGTGCAAGAACAGCAGACCAACATTAATTGCAAGAAGTAATTTTGTGCATTTTTACACTGCACTTTTAAGATTTCATGCTCAAATGCATGTAGTTGTACTGAGGGCCACTTCAAGTGAGGGTGCAGGCCGTATGTGGCCCCCGAGCCTCCAGTTGCCCTTCCCTGCTCTAAAATATGCAGCAGAGTTTGCCTTCTAATAATGTTAAATATTAAAACTGTGTTGGTGAAGTGAGAAGAGGGGCGAGAGTCATAACAAAAATGGAAACTCAACTCCGGGGGCACTAAAAAGTGATGCAACCAGCTGGGACGCAATCGCTTGTTGATGCTGTTTCTGTATATTTCAGTCTGCTGTCTGTTAGTGTTGTTGGAAAATGACCTAAAATCTAAGTGGGTTTTTTTGTGCTTATTTTAGTTTCTGTTGTGTTTTTGGAGACTCTTGTGGGTCACAGGATTCCTGGGGGAATCAGAGTCAATTTGACTAATAATCACTGACAGATTCCAGACCTCCAAATGTGTAAGAAGCAGGGATCTATCTGCTTATCTTCATTAACCCATTGACGTCGGGAAAGCAGTACCGTATTTCTACCATTACAACCGGGAGCGCTGTTGTGTCACTCTACCATTAAGGCCGGGACAGCGGATATGTCATTTTGTAGTATTTGTATTTTTTCCACCTATTTTCGGTCTCTTGGCCAATGAAATGCATCAGAATACATGCGGGAGTGTCGCAATGCAACATTGGACTTTTCCAGAACTTTGACATCATGGAGGAAGACGACTATAGCGGATGAGCTCAGCAGTAAGTGACGGAAGAGATCTGATGAAAACAGCGCCGATCATTTAATTGCTGATCCGACTTTGAACCCTCGGAAACAATCGACCGGCATTTATGGATGAGGAATATGTTTTTAGACGACATATTTTCACCGAAGAACAGACAGATTTGTGGCCATCTGGAGATAATAATAATATTATTAATAATATATTAATATTAATAATAATAATAATAGGCTAATTGATTGTGATGATAATATAAGAAATCATGACTGTTTATGTCTTATATTACTTTATGCGTCGTTGAGTTCCCTGAAAAGTGCAATATATAAAATGTATTATTATTATTTATTATTATTATTATTATGATAATTTTTTTTTTTTATTACAGTAGGCTAATGAGAACTATGTCTTGTTCTTCCAGTGGTCATATAATGTTTGCATCTTGCTAATGGGCATGTATTAGTATTATGCATAGGATTTTTTATTCAGTCAAATGTAACATTTGCTGAGTTTGTTGATTTTTTAAAAACTTTATTGAAGGTTTGGACAAATAAACTCAACTTCGTATGAAAGCCACGGGTATAAGCTCTCAAATACTTTTTGAATTTCATTTTTATCTGCTACAGAGGCTGAAAAATCTATTATTTAGTAGGTGTTGAATTTCCAGAAAAACTTCAGGTTTTAGGGGGTCATTTGAAAATCGCATTTTTTCCAGGCGCTTTAGGCCTTAATGGGTTAAAATAAGTACAAGCACCCCTGGCCAATGTGTGGCTTTTAGTTAAGGTATTTTGGGTCTTCGCACTGGAACGAGACAGGATTTGTTTTGTAACTCTCATGGAATTGAGGTAATAAAATGTGAAACTGGTGAAGATGTTTCTTCATTTGCACCGTACAGCTGTGACTAAATGACCACAGTAACCTGGTTACAGTCTGCTCTCTGTACTGAGCTCATGTCTTAAATGTGAACGAGACACCTGGATTCCCTGATCGGGGTAGAAGATTAATTCCCCGGCTACATTTCTCCTGAAGAAAGTCGGTTTCCGGGCCGTGTTACCAGGTTTCTAATCCTCTTGTTATGATTACAAACTAAAGAACTGCAAACATTCAAGTAACAGCTGAGTGGCTGAAAGATACATCCTCATACTTTAAATAACTCTTTCTAAAGTCTGACTTAAAACACACTTACAAGGAGTCAAAATAAGTCGGTTTCCCAAGCATAACACTTGATCATTTTTAAATAAACACACTTTCTGTGTCAATCTGATCCGACACAAACGCAAAATAAAGGAAAAAGTCGGGAAGAAACGTATTCTGGATGCAGATAATTACACGAGCATGTACACACAGGCATAGAAACATAAATACCTGCATAGAAACAATTCACCAAACAGTTAGGACACTGTGTAAAACATTAATAAAACTGAATGGATCAAATTCATAAATAGGTGGAAATATATTTACCAAAAAGCTTCCATGTTTGAGAGTTAAATTGTGAATAAAAGTCAGCAACAGCAGCATAAAAATCTTGTCTTTGTTCTGTAGTTAATAGAGTTCAGGTCACATTCTGTTTTTATTATCTGGTTTATCACAGCGCATCTACCTGCATGTAAACACACTGAATGTCTGGAAATTTGTGTCTGGAAGTTGATGTTGTTCCGTTTGATGGATGGGATGATGTGATAGAGTACCATTGAAAAGAGAGACCTGTTTGAATTCCTCTTTGGAAAGCCTTGCTTAGCCACCATTATTACCATAGATATTAGTGGTGTCAACAATAATCGATTCGGTGATGCATCGCAATGCGGGGCATGCACGATTCAGCACAGATGTGGCAAAGTGCCATAATCGATTATGTTTATTTCCTGTCCTCCAGTGGAAAGTTGTGGGGGACAGGGTGGGAATTTCACACTCTGGCCTTGATGCCCTGTGAAAAAATGTTCAATTTACATTCAATTTGAATATTCTAATGAGCCATGTGTTGATGTGCAGCACAGGTAAGCTAGCGGGACAAGCTGTTTTGATATGTTGTGACTGAACTATGTGGTAGTATTTGACAGAACTTAACATTTACGTTTTTATAGAAAGTACTATTGATAGGTAATTACCATTGTATTTGCCTATTTAAAGTCGACTCGTTAACTTTACATTTTTGCGTCATGAAAACTAGCGATAGCTAGCTAGGTGGGATAGCGCTAACTTCGAATTGACGAGTCGCTAGTGTCAAAGGGTGTCAACGTTGCCACACAACTCTGAGAGAGCAAAGAGGATCACATGATCGGTGGCATGTTTCATAGCGAAGGATAATTAATAATAATAATTTTATTTAATGACATTTATGTCAAAGATACAGGAGAGTGATGAAACACACATAGCAGCCAATAAAATCTATTGTTATCAGGCCTATCTGACTGCTTGTATTGCCTCATGACTGACGAAAAATGTCCCTTGTTGTGTGCAGTATAATTGTGATGCATCGCAATGCATCGTAGAATCGAATTGAATCGAATCGTTACCTGGTGAATCGTAATCGAATCGAATTGTGAGGGCAGTGCCAATGCACACCCCTAATAGATATCCTTTCCTCTGCCTGTTGTTGTTACTAGTATTAATACTTTTGTACCTGTTAACTATTTTATTTCATAATTACATATTCCTTAATTTAATCTACTTCTTGTACCTTTTAATGTATTAAGTTTATATACTTTTTTCTTATTATCCTATTTTATCTACTTATTTTCACTCTTTTTTATTTATATGCATATATATAATTTTTATTTATTTTCCTTTTTTTCTCATTTATTTATTTTTCTATTCTCCCCTTATGTTTTGTGTGTTGAAGTTTATTATGATGTCCCTTTTTACAAGTCCTATGTCAGGAAATGTTACGTAAAATGCTAAAAATGATAAAATAAAAGCTTTTTTTTAAAAAAAAGAAAAAGAAATGTGTGTCTGAAGAGGGCTTGTATATTTCTGTGTTGAGTTCTTACCATCTCGTGGCTCTGAGGTTTCCCCTGCATCTTCTGGTGGTAGTCGAAGGAGAGGCGGTCCAGCACGGCGTGCTCCTCCTCGTCCACCGTCGCCATCGTTCGCTCGCGGTTTATTTGGTTGATATCGATCTCCTTTTCTCCTTTCAACACCGCGTTCCACCACACCTCCGAGCTCTTACTGAGCGACAGCTGGAAGTCAAACGGGTAAAGTAAATAAAAAAGTAAAGGTAAAAAATAAAGCTGTGGATGAGTGTGTGTGGGTGTGTTTACTCACCACCACGCAGCTTCCAGGCTCCAGACTCCACAGAGAGTTTTCAGTGTTGATCTTTTGAGTGAATTCTCCCTCCATCAGTGTTTTCTCCTCGGCTCCCTCCTTCACACACACCTGCATGCTGCTGGTCTGCAGGTTAACTCGGACCTGAGGACACGACATGTATGAGACACAAGGGTTTCCCATTAATTACTTAGACTCTGGCGGCCCGCAAATTAATTAACACACTTACACATGCACTGAATTTCCCGAGCTGCCCACTCCACTTCTCCGATTCAAAACAGAGACACGTGCCTACCTGTCTGTATTAGTCCCGCCCCCTTAGATCGCTCCGTCTGCGTGTGCACTCGCCAAATTAAATACTATATTAATTAATTAATATTAATTAAATACACTGTTGCAATATGCCGCTCGTTAGCCGCGAGCTAACATTAGCTAACAATTAAAGTTGTTTTAGTCACACTAAACTGTGACTAACTGTTTTGAATAACTTCCTGTCGCTAAGCGCATGCAGCTTTCAAAATAAGAGCACAGTGTCTTAACAATGCACCAAAGAATTCACAAGAAGACTGTCAAAATAAGATGCCTTAAATGCAACATAATAGAACCCTTATTCTTGATGAAAATACTGCTTAAAATATGCAATCATTAAGATCAGTGTATATGATGTGCCAGTGAAGCCTCATGAACCATTGTGTTCAACAAAGAGCTGAAAACACTCAATTCCCATAGCTTCAGCCTTTTTCTTTAAACCAATAGCTCCATCTAGTGGACTCAGAAAATAATGACAATGGTTCATGAGGCTTCACTGGCACATCACTAGTAAACCGCAATAAATGTCACATAACAATCAAGATTCTATAATGTGGTATCTCCCGACTGTGAAACATGTTATGTGAGGTGTTTGCTCTCATTTAGCTCTCAAAGTGCACAAGGTTGATGCATTCCCCCCAGACTTTCATAAAATCCTGGTACATGAAGCAATGGGACAGACTGTGTTTTACCTGTCGGCCTTTAACAACCGTCTTTGGCACAAAGACGCGGATCTCCACGTCGGTGTAGTCCTGAGACCAGCTGTAGTTTTCCCTTACAGCGCCGTTATAACTGTCCGGGTCCGACTGAAACTTCTCCTGACCCCTGACACACAAACACAGACACACAAATAATTTAATCACCCATGGCATGTTCTTACAGGTGAGACATGTTGTTCATGCTTCACCTGTAATGTATTTGAGCCTCTGAATCCCAACAAGCAGTTTCACGGGGTCTTGTCACATTTACCTCACCCTTGCCTTGTTTCCCACTGCAATAATTACATCCTAAACCTCAATTTAATCAGCTCAATCATTGCTAGAAGTAGAGAGAACTCAAACATTTATTTTGTGCTGAATAACACAGTCGGCAGAAATGAATCACATTTGTTTCCATCTTTATGCCACCCAGCTGGAGCTTCTACATGAATATTTTACTGCTTGATTGACTGAGAATCGACAATGTTATTTTCAATAAACTGATTAGAACTAGAACAATCTGGACTAATTGTGTGATATGTAGTCTTAAGCAGGATAATTGTGTCTGACCTCAATATTTCCCGTTGAGTTTCCTGCAGGTTTGTTTAATTAATAACGTCATCAACACTTTAACCAACATGATATTTGACAAACTGCAGGTTTTACCTACTATTATAAGACCTGTTTTCACATCAAACAGACAACATGGTCTCACAGAAATCCGTGAAATAGCCACGGATTTGCTTTACTCAAAATCCGTGGAATAGCCAAGGAATCACACAAATTTCCGTGAAACTGACGGATTTCACTACAATGTAAGTTAATGACAGTCATATCCCAACCTAGTACTTTTTCCTATTGGTTTGTGTCCAAGTCACGTGACTTTCAAGGTTCCGGCGGTCAGAACAAAAAACATGGCGGAGAGTTCTCTCATTTTTAGTGAAAAAAAAATCAATATTTTGACTTTGTTTCTGCATAAAAATGGATTTTGATTACATTTCTAGCGAGAAATATATGTTTTATTTTCTAAATATTAACTCAGTGAATGTACATGATCACTTTGTGGCGAAGATCTCGCCAGAAAAAGACGATCCGCTGTGTTTTATTTTGAAATCTCCCTGATCCTCTGTGTATTTAACGGATCAAACCTTCGCCCATTACATGCCTTGTGTCTGAGGTTGATTTGCTGATCAACATATTATTCTGTTGCAGCAGGAGACACTAATGTTGACAAAGTGACGACTTACGATCTACGTTTGTCCGCTGTTTTATTTTGTAATCTACCGGAAGTGGTGCGATCCCATTGAATCGCGCTTCACTGTAAATGCCCCAGGCTCTGCTCTTCTGTTTTATTTAAAATATCTTCATTAAACAAACATTGTTGTCTTTTTTTAGCATAGATAATATACACGCAGTATAATTATTTATTAGACAGTGTGTGTTATTCGATATATTGGGTAGAAATAGGTTCACAACCCTAAAACGGACGAACTACAACAAGTGTAATCAAAATCCATTTTTATACAGAGACAAAGTCAAAATATTAATTTTTTTCACTGAAAATGAGAGAAATGTCCGCCATGTTTTTTGTTCTGACCGCCGGAACCTTGAAAGTCACGTGACTTGGACACAAACCAGTAGGAAAAAATACCAATTTGAGTGATTCCGTGGCTATTCCACGGATTTAAGTGTTAAGCAAATCCGTGGCTATTTCACAGATTTCTGTGAGACCAAGTTGCAAACAGAAATAAAAAAATATTTCTGTGCTCTTTTTTTTATTTACTGGAGGAGATTTTAAGATTTTTTTTCTGGTAATACTCTCATGGATTAAAGTGATGATGAAGTGACAGTCTTGGGTCTTGCAAGTTTGTGTTTTTTTTCTTGTGTGTTTATTTGCATTTGTGCCATAGATGGTTGTTTTGTTTTTAATTATTTTTTTCATTTAATCCCTTAATTGCATTGTTATTAAAGTGTTTTGTTATTGCTGAGAATGTAAGGGCACTTAGTTGTGAAATGTTCTTGGTAAAAAAAATCAATAAATGCATTAAAACATTTTTTTAATTCATTGCTATTTGAAAGGGTGTGTTTGCATTATAATCCTGTTATATACTATACTGTCTATGCACTTTATGTGTTTTTTTTTAATGCACACTGTTCATTGCACCTTATTTGTTTTGTTTCATAGTACCAACATTTTTATACTGTATATTCATATTTATTCTGCACTGGAATTCTATTATACTCCTTAATCATACTCCTTCTTTAGACACTTTATTTTTTATTATATTTTATTGTATTTTTATATTTTATTGCTTGAAGTATGCCTAGATTGTTCTTTTTATTTAATTGTGTTGTTATTGTCTATGTGTGTAATGCTGCTGCTACACTGTAATTTCCCAGCTTGGGATAAATAAAGTATTATATCAGAGGCATAAATTGGACTCAATTAAATTAAATTATAAGTAGTTTATCACTATAGTTTCTGGCACAATATATTGATCAGCAAAAATAGTTCTTGTAACAGGCCTAATTACACAAATAAAAACCAGAAGCACTGATGGTTGAAAACTGGAGCTTCCTCACTTTTCTGCTGAGGTGTTGCTGGCTGCAGCTGCCTGGTCTCCCTGAGCCGCCGGTCCTGCTCCACTGCTGCTGTCGGGCTGAGGGCTGATGGTCGCTGCAGAGGAAGCAGCAGCTGAAACGTCTCCAGGAGAACTCTCCGTCTGAGCCGCCTCGGTGCTCGGCTCCTCCGTCTCCTCCGGAGGCTCGGCTGTGATCTCCAGCTCCTGAACCGCCGGAGGAACGGAGCGACTCTCCTCTCTCTTCTGCAGCTCGCTCAGCCGTCGCTCTCTGTCCTGCTCCGCCACTTTCTCAAACAGCTTGTACGTCTAAAGAGGGAATAACAGGTTATTATTGCAGATCAGGGCATGTTTTCTTTCACTCATTCACATATCTTTAGATCAGACAGGTAAAGAAATGTTGATTATATTACATTTTGTTTGTAACAAGTACCGTACTTAAGGACAGTTCAGGGATACTTGAATTAAGTATTTACATTTTCTGTTGCTGCTCTACTTCTCAGAGGCAACATTGTACTTTTTACTCCACAACATTTGTTTAATAGCTTAAGTTACATTACAATATCATCAAACAGATACGTTATGATGTATCGATGCTCTGGTGAAATTTAGAAGTTACCTAGTTGTATGTAAAGTTAAAAAAAACTAAACAGCTGCAACATTATCTACCAAGTTATTTGCCCTTGAGTAGTCCATATTTTCTCTTCAACTCTTCTACTAGTATTTTCCTCTAATTTATTTATTCTAATTTTATTTTATACTTCTGTATTTACTTCATATATACAGCTACAACATTAATTTACATATCAATGCATGAATAATTGTCATTTAACAATATATGATATGACAAAAAAAGGACAAAAAATGTAGTGAAGCTAAATGTAGATGAGTAAAAAGTACAATATTTGCCCCAAAAATATAGTGAAGTAGAAGTATAAAGTTACATTATGTGGAGATACGCAAGTTTTACTTAAGTTAGGGATCTGAATACAGCAAATAATCCACAAATAAATAATGTCAACACAGGTGGACAGACAAGTCCACGTGTGGCTAACATGTTGATAAACTCTCACATATCGTCACCCTGTTAAAATAATCGCCTAACTCATTTTCTCAAGTTTTGCAGGAAACACAAAAAACTTCACCAAAAGTGTAACATATGACATTTACTGATCATTTCACTCAAAAAGGGTGTAACAAAGGATGGCTATTGGTATAGTAATAACAATGTGTGTAAATTATGTAACTTAAGAGAAATAAATGAGTTAGGCAATTTTTTGAACATGCCTTTGTGACTTAAGCAAGATATGGTAACACTTTATTTTGAAGGTGTCTACATAAGAGTCACACAAGCCTGTCAGAAACATGACACGACAAGTATCATGAGCATTAATGTTACTTCAAAGTGTCATTAATGTTCATGACACATCCCATGTCATGTTTATGACACGCTCATGTCACTCTTATGTAGACACTTCAAAATAAAGTGTTACCATGTCTTGCTTAAGTCACAAAGGCATGTTCAAAAAATTGCCTAAGTCACATTTTATTTTGACTTAGGCATAATAAATCCGCTTAAGTCAAACACTTGACATAGGCCATTATCTTAAAGGGATAAAATCACATGATCTGATCAACTGAGGATATGGTGATTTTACCATAGGTGGCCCGCGTCATGAGGAGATGATTTAGGCAAAAAAAAAAAAAAAAAAAAAAGACAAATTACTTAAGCCATTATTTTAATAGTGTGACGATATCTACGTGATAAAACTTCACCTTGAACACCATCTTCTCCGCCACACCGGGAGGGAAGCCCATCTTGTCGTTGGGACTCGCAAGCAGCCGGTAGAAGTCGGTTTTTCGGTAGAGAAACCCGAAATAGACCTGAAGAAAGTCCTGGATGTTCCCGACGTGCTGCAGGATCCCGAGCAGAGCGTTGTCGTACATCTCTGTCATCTGCAGCGGCGACGCCATGGCGGCTTTTTATCGTTTCACCGAGCTCACCTGACCTTTAAAGTTTCCCAACCGACGAGCTAAACCCCGAAATAAACTCGCTTTTTATCAAGATATCAGGAAAGTTTAGAAACAGGTGCTGGGTAACGGCTGTGCTTCTCCTTCCAGAACAATAATAACACATCCGGTCCCATCACTTCAAAATAAATTCTCTATTACAACAAAACACATACAATTTGACAAAATTATTCACCCAGTAAACAAAAATTTAAGTAAAATGATTTAATATTAGAGCAAATTTATTCTAACACCTATAGTAACTGTTATAATAAATGTATCCAAAATTATTTTTCCTCAAAATTTTTATTTTTTCTCCATCCGGTTGGTACAGCTTAACAGTCGTCCGGTAAAAAACAGCCTTATAAACAGTTCCAGTGTACACACGCGTAAATTACTATTTGACCATTTTTTACACTAATTATAAACATTTCAGTGTTTAATTATATGCTAAAACTTTACCGGAACATACCAAAACCATTTTGATGATATAGAGTTAGCTGTCTACGCTCCATATATTTTAGTAGTCAGGAAAACATGGCGGCGACGTCCTTGAGCAGCACAGGCGGCGTGAGGCTGCTGGTAAGTAAAAATAATATTTAAACGTTTATTAAATTAATATGAAGTCGTGTTGATATTATGTATATTCACAAGGTCTAGTTTATTCTACTGTACAGTCTGGAAGCCTGTATTTCTATAGAAGCTACCGGTTTAAACCACAGGTAGCTCATATAGATTGCTCAAATGTTTAATATCTCTGAATTTTCCCATTTTAACAGCCTAAAATATCAATATTTGTTTATTAACTTTGTCACATATATATTTGATTTGCTTGGTAGTTAGCTAGTTTGAAAAATAATGTTTTTTAATACATTTTCTGTGTGTATTATTGTGGACAAAATGCTACTAAAATGTAGTGGGATCCTTTAGTGCAGCGGTTCCCAAACTTTTTTAGCCGTGCACCCCCTTCTATGTCTCAACCAGGTTAATGCACCCCCAATCCCCCACACCTTCAAAAAAAACAAAATGTAATAAGCTTTTTTTATCGCCATATTAAAGGTGGCATGTTTAATCATGCTCAAATGACCAGAACACACACATAATAAAATAATCACCATCACAAGATGATGCATTTTGAAATTGACCAAAAATACATGTAAAAATGACCGAAAAAGACACAAAACAACCCAAAATAGGTGCAAAAATGACACAAAATGATCAAAATAGACAAAAAATGACCAGAAATATATGTAAAAATCACCAAACAACCAAAAAAATTGATTAAAAAATGAACTAAAAAGATGAAAAAATTAACAAAAAATGACACAAAATTGATTAGCCTGCATTTATTAATTAATTAACATTGCAGTTTTTGATTTTACATTTTACAAAGGAAATGTTTATTTACACTTCTTTATTGTGTGGGGGAAAAAATGTAATTGTGTAATTATCAGACCGCCATTACATTTTTCATCTCGTGCACCCCCTAGCAGCAGCTGGTGCACCCCCAGGGGTCCACGCACCACACTTTGGGAATCCCTGCTTTAGTGAAATAAAAGTACGAATCACCTTTAAATACTCAACTACAAATGAAGCAGTGTTTGAATATTAAATATGATTTTTTTGGATTGTTATTATTGCTGCATTAATGTGTATGGTGTATTTTACGGCTGTAGATGTTTAATAATGTGCTAATTTTAACTCCTTTTATATTATAGAGTCACATGCAGAAGAAACAGGAAATATAAATAAATGCAGTTAAATGAAAAAATATAAATGAATTTATTGTTTGAAGGTTTTAACTGATTTATAGGAGCAGGAGGCAAAATAATAAGGTATAAAATAGGTAAATTGATCAACTATTTATAAATAGCAAAGTAATGATTGATTTGCAAAAATATACGTATATTTTAAATATATTAACACACGAATAGGGCAAAAATAAATGTGACAAAAAATAC
>NC_081535.1:29578628-29676128 GCF_030273125.1 Centropristis striata
CAAATATTCAGTGTAAACTGAAAATACTTTGATATTTAAATTCATATTGTGCCGCCAATGCCAGTTGCTGTTTCTTCGTTCGCCATTTTTAAATCTCCCGGTAGACACATGCATCCTTGGAATTTGGACAAAAGAAGGACTCTGGGTAACGTTTTATATTAAGGTCTTGTAATAACCATTAATTAACAAGTAATAAAGCATTGTTCTCGCTTTAGATCCCTTTAGCTGCAAAAAGCATAGTTAACTGTTAACAAGTGCATAGTTAACTTATAATAGATGAGCAATAAAGTATATTTTAATATCAATAAGCAAACAAAAGATTAATTATAGATTAATTAAAAGGCATGGCAAAGACATAATGGGTGGGTTATGGGTGTTTGTAATGCTATTATGAAGAATTATAAGATACTCATGAGGCTTTTATTAATGTTCTTATTATACATCTCTTATATCCTGCTATTAGCTGTATTATAATGCCATTATTAACACTTATATAGGCTTATAAACACACAGTAATATTAATAAGCATCTTGTAAGGACTTACAATGGCCTTATTACTTGTTAATTAATGGTTATTACAAGGACCTTAATATAAAGCGTTACCGGACTCTGTCCTCCGGAGGATCCTGGACATTGGGACGGTCCTTGGACAGGTTGATGACGTAGTATCCTTCAAATTCAGCCAGGATCCTTCCTCGACTTTGGGACACAGCCACAGACAGGGCAAAGTGAGACAAGATGGCAGAAAGACAGGATCCTCACAACGGGCCCTTTTAAACTGGAACATACCACCTCTGATTGGGCAGCTCCATGGATGGATCCCAATCAGGTCGTTATCACCTGGGAAGGAAACAGACAGGAGGGGGGAGGAGAGGCAGAAACACACACACAACCAGCCCTCTGGCTTTGCTTGGCACGTAACAACCACTCTCATCCCTACTCAAACTTTTCCCTGAAACTTCAGTTTTAATACAGATATTCATGGTACCGCTGGGATGGATCCTACTGACTGTTGATTCTCTGACTTCTCAAGTTTTTTTAGTTTCGATCTATTGGATTGTGTTAAAATAATTGATTATTTTCTATATTGGTAAATGATTTTATGCTTGATTTCTGCTCCTCTGTTGTCTGTCTCTGTTCTCTGTCTCTGTGAGTGACGCAGGTCAAAGGTCAAACCTTGAGTGTAATATCTCTCTCTATGCATTTATATTAAGTCAGACAATATGATTTTGATACAATGATTATGTTTGTGTGTTAATTTTGGTTTAGAAACTTTGACTACATATATTTCATTGTCTGTTTCATAGTTTTTAGACTTTTAGAATCTATGTTAGACAGTAAAAATCATTTGGCCCTGTAACACACACTATCTTTGTAAGACAAAACAAGGCAGTAGGTTTTTTGTTGAATGTTCTGGAGAAGAGGCCACGTCAGGATGGCCTTGTCCGGGGCAGCAAGCAACCAGGTGGCATTGACGTGCCGTTGTATTAATTAAAACTGGCGAATCAGCGATCAAGAAGGCGGGACTTCCTGGAGGAAATCGCCAAGCATGTTTTGTAAACAAATGTTAGTATTTTAATGGGTATAGGGAGAGAGTCGTGGTTCAGACTTCACGAACTGAAACACGTCTGTTTGTATTCAGGGACATGAGTTTTTGAACCCGGAGAATCTCTGTGAAGTGCACATTTTTTGACGTATTGTAATAAACTTTTGTCAAACTGAGAAACTTGGACGTCTCCAGCTCTTCATTACCCCATCAACGAACTGCGCAGAAAAATGGTGAGGTTTTTTCTGTTGGTGACAGATTATCAATTTTCAAGGTTTCCTCATGCAATTTTATTAACAATTGCCATGGAATATGGTACCCACATTCATGTTTCCCTCAGGATGATATATAATTACTTTGGTGATCCCTTCCTTTTTTTCACCATCATCAACTTAAAAACATTTTTTTCCAATACTTTGCTTTATGGCATAATAAAATGATAATCATGTTGGCATTCAGCATAACTTCACCTACAAACTTTTCCAGTTTGTAGGTGGTTCAAAAAATTAATGAATTTCCTTTTCACCATAATATTAACCAAAATGATCATGTATAAATAACATGCAGGTAAAAAGAAAGAATAAAAATAAATGGGTAATTGTAAAGTCAGTCCATTGTATATTATCATCATATACACTGATTTGTGTGACACGATATCCTCCTACATGGTGCCTATAGAGTCCTTAGATCTTCTAGTTTCATATGATACCAGTATCCCCGGTATATTCCTAAATTAAGTCTGCTATGGCCATGAATCCATATAAAATCGCTACGCAAAAATTTCGCAATACTATGCTGTACTGATTTTTTTCCACACCTCCAACATTTCCATTAGATTCTTCACAATAAAAACATTGGTGATTTGCTGGTGAACAGCATTACAGGTAGTCTAACTCTATAAAACAGTTTCAAATACTAACGGGTGTTGTCGACTGCATTCTGAACACTGTTTTGAAGTTCTAATGGAGATCTGGCTGCAGGCTGGAGCAGTCAATGACAGCCAGAGGACTGCAGAGTGGAGAGAGCGCAGCAGCTGTCTCCCCATGATCCCATGGTCAGCTGCTGCCCATCACCTCTCTCTCTGTCTTCATCCGTCTCCAGTATGTACTGTATGTATTTCACTTTGTTTATGACTCTGTATGTGTCATCAGTCTCCTCTCTGCTCTGAGTGGCAGAGGCGAGGTGCCAGGCCGGTCCTCTGCAGGCCCACCAGGAGTACAGGCTTTCATTAGCACTCTGTAATTAGGAACAGATGCAATTTGCAGCACGGCACTCAGCTCACACAGTGGCTCACACACACAAACCTACACACATACTGTACTTCAATCACTGACACAGACCGGTGCCCTGCTTCACCTCAGACTCACAGCCATATAAAGGCTGTTGAGAGCAATATGCTTATTTCCTGTTACTTTGAACATGACTTTCATTAATCAGGAGGAAATGCAACTGATTAAGTCAATACATCTTGAATATGCACTGAACTCCCAGAATTTAGCCTGAATGTGAGGGGTAAAGTTGTGTATTTGAGAGGTAAAACTGTGAATGTGAGAGGTATTTTTTGTGTATGTGAGAGGTAAAATGATCTATGTGTGAGGTAAAATTGTGTATGTGAGATAAAATTGTCAATGTGAAAGGGAAAATCGTGAATGTGAGAGGTATTTTTTGTGAAGTGAAATTGTTAATGTGAGAGGTAAATTTGTGAATGTGAGAGGTAAAATTGTGAATGTGGGAGGTAAAATTGTTAATGTGAGCGGTAAAATTGTGAATGTGGGAGGTAAAATTGTGAATGTGAGAGGTAAAATTGTGAATATGGGAGGTAAAATTGTTAATGTGAGAGGTAAAACTGTGAATGTGGGAGGTAAAATTGTGAATTTGAGAGGTAAAATTGTGAATGTGAGAGGTAAAATTGTTAATGTGGGAGGTAAAATTGTGAATGTGAGAGGTACAATTGTGAATGTGAGAGGTAAATTTGTGAATGTAGGAGGTAAAATTGTTAATGTGAGAGGTAAAAATGTGAATGTGGGAGGTAAAATTGTGAATGTGAGAGGTAAAATTGTGAATGTGAGAGGTAAAATTGTGAATGTGGGAGGTAAAATTGTTAATGTGAGAGGTAAAATTGTGAATGTGAGAGGTAAAATTGTGACTGTGGGAGGTAAAATTGTTAATGTGAGAGGTAAAATTGTGAATGTGGGAGGTAAAATTGTTAATGTGAGAGGTATTTTTTGTGTATGTGAGAGGTAAAATGATCTATGTGTGAGGTAAAATTGTGTATGTGAGATAAAATTGTCAATGTGAAAGGGAAAACCGTGAATGTGAGAGGTATTTTTTGTGAAGTGAAATTGTTAATGTGAGAGGTAAATTTGTGAATGTGAGAGGTAAAATTGTGAATGTGAGAGGTAAAATTGTGAATGTGAGAGGTAAAATTGTGAATGTGGGAGGTAAAATTGTTAATGTGGGAGGTAAAATTGTCAATGTGAGAGGTAAAATTGTCAATGTGGGAGGTAAAATTGTCAATGTGAGAGGTAAAATTGTCAATGTGAGAGGTAAAATTGTCAATGTGGGGGGTAAAATCAAATCTTGTTGTGTTTTCATGTTTGATATCATAGAGAAGATTCTCCTAATGTGCTTTATAGAGACCTGATTTCATAATCTGTTACACTTCTAAAACTCCTGTTGTCCTAACTGCTTCAGAGGTGCTGGTTGGGGGATTTTGTTCCTGTTGGTTTGAGTCAGACCAGCAGTTTCCATCTGCTTCCAGTCTTCTGTGTTAAGATAAGCTTCGCTTTGCAGTAAACATGTTTCTCATAAGTACCTATGAAACCTAGACAGACAGAGGTTTCTCCTTTAAGCATTTATAATTAACACATTTTTATTTATTTTTCTTTCTCTCTATCATTTCTGGAGCCGACACAAACATGTCTGCAACCCTACACCCCTGACCTCCCAGTGCCCCCATGGCCTGCACTACACTTCACAGTTCCCCTCACATCTCCTGATAGTCCAGATATTCCAGATACAATATCACTTATACTACTAATTGCCTCATTAAATTGACACACAAGCCAGAACTAAGGCTTAGGCAAGGACCCTAATTAGACACCTAAACATGAAGCCAAGGGCGTTTTATGGAGGGGCACTTTGGGGAATGTTTTAATGAGGACATGGTGCTGAGAATAGCTTTAGAGTCATTTGTTGACATAGGAGCTTAACCCGGTGGCCAGCACTCCCTCACCTTATTCAGGCACACACACACACACACACACACACACAGTAAAATAAGGACAAAACTTCAAGCCTTAAGCCCTTGTTGGAAACCTCCACATAGTTTAGTTATTAAATAGTGGCTGTCCTTTTTCAGATTTTTATCAGGTTGATAGCATTTATCCTTCTAAACCTTGCCATGAAATAAGGGCTCTGTCAAAATCAGACATTGTTGGCACTCTGAGAGTATCAGTTGACTTTAAAGGTGAGTTTGTGATTAATGGTAGTCCTCAACATGAAGGGAGTGGACAGTTGGGGAGGTGGAAAGACAGCACCTCTCACATTCACAATTTTACCTCTCACATTCACAAAATATGTGTGTATGTGAGAGGTAAAATGTGTGTATGTGAGAGGTAAAATGTGTGTATGTGAGAGGTAAAATGTGTGTATGTGAGAAGTAAAATGTGTGTATGTGAGAAGTAAAATGTGTGTATGTGAGAGGTAAAATGTGTGTATGTGAGAGGTAAAATGTGTGTATGTGAGAAGTAAAATGTGTGTATGTGAGAGGTAAAATGTGTGTATGTAAGAGGTCAAATGTGTGTATGTGAGAAGTAAAATGTGTGTATGTGAGAGGTAAAATGTGTGTATGTGAGAGGGTAAAATGTGTGTATGTGAGAGGTAAAATGTGATGCCTGTGATGTTTCTGGATAAGCCAAATAAATAACACCTATATCAACCATCGTTATCAACACACCCGAACCGTACTTCTGTCCTTCACAATAAAATACAGTACAATAAAAATACACATGTACTTTTCAGATCGTCGCCTGAGTGTCGCCTAAGCGTTCTTACTGCTTTCTCTCATCAGAGTTAGTTTTGTATTGTAATTAGACATGTAAATCTCAACACATAAATTAATTAATTTCACACATAGATTATTAAATATGTATAAATCAATTATACCTACACTGGTGGTGGCGACCTTATTGAAATGAGAGTGCGGCATTGCAGATGTGTCCGATCAGGGATATAAGCGCCAAACAGTGTCCCATGTGGGATACAATTACTGTAATTAAAAAGTAAATAAAGTAATTTTGCCACTTAACTTGAATTGGTGAATTTAGTTTTAAGAAAACATTTGTTATGATGTCACTGTGGCTCTTCCTGCCCTGCAAAAAGTGTTCCACTCATCTGTGATGTGACTAATACTGGTTTCAGAGAGCTAAAGGGCAAATGATAAGGTGATATCTATGACAAACAAAGTTCATTATTTCCATTCACCTCTTAAACACTGACCAGCCCGGTCTTTATCTGACCCGGTGTCAGCAGCCTGTCAGACAGAGTCCAGGTACCAACTCAGGATACTTCAGAGACATGTTGAGAGCAACTGCAGCAGAGAGAGAGAGAGAGAGAGAGAGAGAGAGAGAGAGAGAGAGAGAGAGAGAGAGAGAGAGAGAGAGAGAGAGAGAGAGAGAGAGAGAGGAGGGCACAAAGAGCCCATTCACAGGGGAAAAACAGGAAAGAGCCATGCAGCTTGTTTCCTCGTGGAACATGTTTTGATCCCAATTCTGCTAAATATGCAAATAAGACTTCAGTCTAGAGATGAAGTATTAAACTTCCTTACACAACAGATCACTTTTAGGTAGGTTTATTCTATAATGGTACTATTTGATTATAGTCAATAAAAAAATACCTCTCACATTCACAGTTTCACCTCTCACATTCACCATTTCACCTCACATTTACAATTTTACCTCTAAAATACACAATTTTACCTCTCACATTCACAATTTTACCTCTAAAATACACAATTTTACCTCTCACATTCACAATTTCACCTCTCACATTCACAATTTTACCTCTTACATACACAATTTTACCTCAAAATCACAATTGTATCTCTCACATTCACAATTTTACTTCTCACATTCACAATTGTACCTCTCACATTCACAATTTTACCTCTAACATACACAATTTTACCTCAAATTCACAATTTCACCTCTCACATACACAATTTCACCTCTCACATTCACAATTTTACCTCTCACATTCACAATTTTACCTCAAATTCACAATTTTACCTCCCACATTCACAATTTCACCTCTCACATTCACAATTCTACATCTCACATGCACAATTTTACCTCTCACATTCACAATTTCACCTCTCACATTCTCAATTTTACCTCTCAAATACACAATTTTATCTCTCACATTCACAATTTTACCTCTCAAATACACAATTTTATCTCGCAAATACACAATTGTACCTCTCACATTCACAATTTTAAGCTCATAACGTTTTACGCTCAGAGGCATAAAATTACACAAATCATCAAGATTTATTTTAAATAAAATAAAATAATATGGCTTAAAATAAAGTATAATAGTTTCATCTCACATAGACTTGCAGCTGTTTCCTCTTAGTGAATCCTCTGATATGCTCTACATTTTCAGCCATAACATGTATTTTCTAACTTTCAGGCTGGAATGTGTGTTAACCCAAAGCCACATGACCTGACCTGACTCTATAAAGCAATTCAAAATGAGCAAGCCTGCAAGATCCAAAGAGAGCCCGTTTCATATTTCCCCAAGATAAGGCTGCCATCTGCAGACTAAATAAACTTCTTCACTGGGTGTGAAGTAACGCAGTTTAATTTGATGTAATGTGATAGTCATCCGTAGGAAATTGCTTGTGAGCATCAAAAGCCACAGAAGCATAATGAGAAAAAGCAGCTGGGTGACCAGATGAGTTTGCATCTCAGGAAGAGCATTCAGTTTCTATCATGTTTCCTGTTGTAGGTCTTTACTGATCAGCAGGGTGTGAAATAATCAGAGCTCAATAAACTGAGGTGGAACTTTACTTACACATGGCATCCTTCTGTTTTCTTTACCAACAATTTAGGAGTCATGACCTAAAGAAATAGGTTTAATATATGTATGCTGTAGAGGGGATTACTCACATCTACATGTATAAGTAATTGAGAAGCTTTTGATTATAGTGTTCAAATTGTAGACATTTGAATATCTTTTATTCCTGAGCTGGACCTCATGGTTAGATGGTTTTGCATGTATCAAAAGTCAACATACAGTCATGGAAAAAAATATTAGACCACCTTTGTTTTCTCTAATTTCTTGTTCATTTTAATGCCTGTTACAACTAAAGGTACATTTGGTTGGACAAATATAATGATATAGCTGATAAGACTTTAATTGAAGAGCTGATATCTAGACATTTTCCATGGTTTTCTTGATAAGGATTTTGATTATTAATCAAGAAAACCATGGAAAATGTCTAGATATCAGCTCTTAAATTAAACTCTTATCAGCTGTTTTTGTTGTCATCATTATATTTGTCCAAACACATGTATCTTTAGTTGTACCAGGAATTAAAGTTAACAAGAAATTAAAGAAAACAATGGTCTCATCATTTTTTTCCATGATCTCAACAAAATATGTTGGTGCTCTTTTCCTTGTACCCTCCCCCACTTCCTTCTTATTGTACTTTTCTTTCCCTGCCCTGCATGGACACGCACCAAAAACATTTTCATGCCTCAAACCTGATATCTTAACTTTTAAAAGGTAGACACTTTGACTTTTTATGTTGACCACATGTGATTATTGAGTTCACAAGTTCACTGAGGCCTTTTATTTTGGTCGGTGTCCTTCTATATTGCAGCTTCTTCTCTGTTTTGTTGAAAAGTGTCTAGGTCTTGGATAGATACTTCTTGTCATCTTTTCTTTTATATGATTCCCCAAGCCACGGGTCCCCAGAAGGCTGGCCTGACTGAATATCAAAAAGAGCAATTTGACTGGGCCTTTGAAATGCTTGGCTGTAATGTCAGTCCTGGGCTCTTTCAGATAGAAAGGAGAGGGAAATGTCAGTGCAGATTTTTATCTGCCAAGTCAATAAAGAGGCCCCTCTTGGTGGCCAGCTGGGCTTGCCAACGGGACAACTGCCCTTTTATTGCCCACACTTTAGGCCTTTTAGCCAGGATTTGGAGATACATTTTTACATTCAACGTGCAAATTTCCCCCTCAGGGAGAAAACTGGAGGACACCAAAACAAAAACTCTTGTGTCTGAAACAACGTTCACTTGTTGGAAAGGTTTACGTCTTATCTTGATGTCTGTCACTGCAGAGTAAGGACAGATTCTCCTCAAATAGGACAGTTTACAATATGTTTTCACTGCACATTAGTCAATAATAAATCCCATTTCATTGTTCTTTTGGTAAACATAAGCAATCGTGTCATTCACAACCAAGGTCTTTGTCTAAGTCACCGTGCAGGCTTAAATGCATTGTAGTAGGAGGTGATCTGTACTGCATGTCGACTGACAGGTCATCTAAGGCCACTTTAACACAGACTTTAACCCTACATTAAAAAAAATGTTTAAATCCCCCGCAGAACTATGCATCTGGCAAAGATGTTGAACATGGCTGGTCTTTTGCATTGGCCAATAAAAGCAACATCCACATTCCTAGTAGATTAATTTGTAATGGGAATCATGAATTCTTACTAACCTATGTTCCCTCAATCCTATGTTCCCTCAGCCCTATGTTTCCTCAACCCTATGTTCCCTCAATCCTATGTTCCCTTAGCCCTATGTTCCCTCAGCCCTATGTTCCCTCAATCCTATGTTCCCTCAGCCCTATGTTCCCTCAGCCCTATGTTCCCTCAATCCTATGTTCCCTCAATCCTATGTTCCCTCAGCCCTATGTTCCCTCAGCCCTATGTTCCCTCAATCCTATGTTCCCTCAGCCCTATGTTCCCTCAACCCTATGTTCCCTCAATCCTATGTTTCCTCAGCCCTATGTTCCCTCAACCCTATGTTCACCCAACCCTATGTTCCCTCAGCCCTATGTTCCCTCAACCCTATGTTCCCTCAGCCCTATTTTCCCCTCAGCCATATGCTCCATCAGCCCTATGTTCCCTCAACCCTATGTTCCCTCAGCCCTATGTTCCCTCAACCCTATGTTCACCCAACCCTATATTCCCTCAGCCCTATTTTCCCCTCAGCCATATGCTCAATCAGCCCTATGTTCCCTCAGCACTATATTATCTCAATCCTATGTTCCCTCAGCACTATATTACCTCAATCCTATATTCACTCAGTCCTATGTTCCCTCAGCCCTATATTCATTCAGTCCTATGCTTCCTCCATCATACGTCACTGTTTAATATGAATTTATAATCTATTTGAATTTTTTTAAATGTATTTTCTGACATTTTTAATGACACTGTGAGCAAAATTCATTACCATAACACATTTTTGAATAAAAAAAACAACAAAAGGTTGGGTTTTTTTTTCCATTTTTTTTCTTTGGCAAGCACTTAAATATGCTCAACGGTAGCCGGTATCACCAAAATGTATTTTATTAAAATATACACATATTTTAATGCAAACAATTCTATTATTACTGCAGCATCTAACCATTTTTTCGTTCAGATTTTGTTCTTTATTCATTGTTAAAACCATTATGTTTGATTATATTCTGTTAAATTATACATTTTTAAACAAATGTATGTTTATTTTTCTAAAGTTCATTAAATATTTATTGTATATAAGTGTGGGGAAACCATGACATTTTTATCTGGACGCATTACGGTAATGAACTTATGAATCAAAAATATGTTCAAAAATATAGAAAATATTATTTTAACACAAAACAATGAATTGTGCCTCATTATGGCTATATTGTTCATTCATATTCATATTCATTAATAAAGTATGTCCTTATACATAACTTCATGAGAATCACTCATTTACTGTAGGTCCCCAGTCTGTACACTGCAAATATCCAAAGCTTCATTAATCAATACTTTAATATAAACAATGCCAAAAAAAGTATGCAAGTCCTTTCAACAAGGTTAAAATGGTGTCATTTAGTGGTCTTTTGTCATACTTTGGTTAATCATACGTACTTGTATTGACATAAAAACTGAATTTATGACACATTAACACAGTGTTGTGGAAGATGGTGGAAGACAGTCAAGGTCAGCTGGATTTAGACCTGAAAGGGGGCTGCTGTCTCACTTTTTAGATACCTGCAAGACATCAAAATGATAACAAATGACTTCACTTCAATACAACAGCATGCTAAAGTCAGCCTTTGACTCAGAAATCCATAAAGAAAACCACACATTATGATGAGGTGAATGTGTGGTTTAGACGTTTGGCCATGTGCTCACAAAGCTCCTCTGGTCTCAAACTTGAAAGAAGAGATTAAAATGGATCATTAGAGCTGTAGAGGAGACAGACAGTTTCTCCTTTATAACACCAATTCCTTTGAGCAATGTAACACACATGAATACACAGAGCACCCCAGGATTTTGACAGCTCCTGTGTGTGTGTCATTTGATTGATGAGCCCTATTCCAAATGTTTTTTCCTCCAAATCAGTGGGAGTTTAAGTGCCTTGTGCATGTTAATACCAAACACAACATTAGCCGGAACAGCCACAAATGCTAACTCCCTCTCTGCTGATTTCATCACTCATCTCTCCGTGGCTCCACATGACTCCAGGACACAGAAGGAGAGAGGGGGGGCGGGGTGGGGGGCTTTCTGTCATTTTCCCTCAGTCTCTGCCTGGACTGGCAAATCAATTAATATCATCATCTATAGGTCCATCCTTACATTGTCATGGTGTTTTTTTTACTATGCTAAGCTCCCATCATTACTATACCAATACTACTAAAAATGTAACATATTAGAGTAACTGATTTTCTGTGACATTGTTGGCATAGCTTGTATTAGAGCATTTCCAATTACAGTGGCATGGATTCAAATGTAGCTCTGCTGCAAAATAAGGCATGCACGTTTCCATCCCTTCTGTGAATATCAGGAGTTGGTTTATTGATATAAACGGCTGGTGGTGGTGGTGATTCTCCAGTTAGATACCATTAAACCGTTACAGAACAAGGCAGTAAAATGACATAAGGTAATTAAAAGAGCTCCAGTCAAAGCTTAAATGATGGAACACACAATTTTACCTCTCACATTGACAATTTTACCTCTCACATTGACAATTTTACCTCTCACATTGACAATTTTACCTCTCACATTAACAATTTTACCTCTCACATTAACAATTTTACCTCTCACATTAACAATTTTACCTCACACATCCACAGTTTTACCTCTCACATTCACAGTTTTACTCTCACATTCACAATTTTACCTCTCACATTCACAATGGTACCTCTCACATTAACAATTTTACCTCTCACATTAACAATGTTACCTCTCACATTCAGTTTTACCTCTCACATTAACAATGTTACCTCTCACATTCAGTTTTACCTCACATTCACAATTTTACCTCTCACATTCACAATTTTACCTCTCACATTCACAATTCTACCTCTCACATTAACAATTTTACCTCTCACATACAAAATGTTACCTCTCACATTCACAATTTTACCTCTCACATTCACAGTTTTACCTCTCACATTCACAGTTTTACCGCTCACATTCACAATTTTACCTCTCACATTCACAATTTTACATCTCACATTCAGTTCTACCTCTCACATTCACAATTTTACCTTTCACATGCATGTTTCCATCCCTTCTGTGAATATCAGGAGTTGGTTAATTGATATAAACGGCTGGTGGTGGTAGTGATTCTTCAGTTGGATACCATTCAACTATTGCAGAAGGCGGCAAAATGACATAAGGTAATTAAAAGAGCTCCAGTCAAAGTTCAAATGATGGAAAGAAATAATGAAAATATGTTTGTTTCATGTATTTAAATTCATTCATTGAGGAGTTTTGAATGGACCCACTCAGACTGTTTTATATATTCTGAATATATACATTATCTGTATTCATGCATTTATGTTAGCGGTGTTTTAATTTTGTAAAGACAGGACTTATTTATCTGCTTAATATACTGTTATAAGATTTAATTAATAAAAAGTCTAATCACTTTAAATTGATCATGTTTTTTTATGTTAAATCTGGACCGGTAAAGTAACTAAAGCTGTCAGCTAAATGTAGTGGAGTAGAAGTATAAAGTTACATAAAATGGAAATACTCAAGTAAAGCACAGGTACCTCAGAATTGTGCTTAAGTACAGTGCTTGAGTAAATGTACTTAGTTACTTTCAACCACTGATTTTAGGCATTCCACATACAAATTTTATATTTATTTCATTAAAATATCACTGATATTGTCTTAAAAACATGACTTTTAAAAAGATAAAACTGTTCCTGGCTCAACTTTGAAGTCAGTTTCTTGTCGTCAACAGAAATAAATCCTGGTAGCTGCCATTAACTCCCCACAGCTCTGTGAGCTGCTGCAGAAAAGCTGAATATGAAACCTGCGTCAGGACTGAAGCAGAGGGGCTGGAGAGCCACTAATGGCTCGATGTGGCCCCTGACTGTGTTCATTTTAGAGCAACCCAAGCTCATCCTCTGCCTACTGGGCAGCTAATGCAATTACACCCTTGCATCTGCAGGGGGCTCCCTCTGTCTCCATCTCCACCTCAGCCCCTGCTCTCTCTGTGGCTCTGTGTGTGTGTGTGTGTGTGTGTGTGTGTGTGTGTGTGTGTGTGTGTGTGTGTGTGTGTGTGTTCTCTTGTACTTCCTACATAGTGAGGACCGGTACATGTTTTTAACCAACAGAGTGAGGACATTTTTGCAAAGTGAGGACATTTCGGCCGGTCCTCACTTCTTTTAAGACTTTTTGGAGATTTCAGACTTTTTTTTAAGGGTTAAAGGTTACATGATAATGATAATTAACTGAAACTATATTGTGTGGTTACAAAACTAACTAAAACTAACTAAAATTATAGTGAAAATGTCCTTCGTTTTTTGTCTTTGTCAAATTTTTTCATACATAATGAAGATGGATCAGACAAAGGAAATAAAGGCAAAATTTACTGTGACCTCTTTTAATCTCCCACCCAACAAATACCCCGTTACAAAAAACTAAAAGTAACAAAAAATTAAACTAAAACTAAAGCATTTCAAAAAAATAAATACTAAACTAAAACAAGCAAACTCACTCTAAAAACTAATTAAAACGAACTGGATTTGAAAACAAAAATTCACAATGAAATTAAAACTAAAAAAAAAAAATCAAAAACTATTATAACCTTGCAAGGGAATTCACTATTCCAATGAGGGCCCTCACAAAGATAGAAGTACAAGAACGTGTGTGTGTGTGTGTGTGTGTGTGTGTGTGTGTGTGTGTGTGTGTGTGTGTGTGTGATAGAGGCTGGGACTGGTAGGTCTCATACTCACGATTTACGGTTAATCAATCATCGTGCCGCCTTAATGACACCCTGCTGCTTCCCTAATGTCTTCTGGCAGAGGCAACCCGCCACTGGCACAGAGCTCATGCAGGCACACATATGGTCGCCTCAAGTGAGTGACAGGACCCCTTTCATGTGTGCTGCCCTGCACGCCGGATGCTATCAGCCACATACAGTCGCCGCTGGCTAGGACTGAGAAGGTGATGGAGGGAGAAAATTAGGAAAAGAGAGATAGGGGAGAGAGTGATGGAGAGAGCAGAAGAGAGTTCTCTCCTGAGGTAAAGTAGAAAGTAAGCCATCAAGAACAATGTAACATTGTTAGAGAAACTCACAGTTCTTGTTCTGGCAACATCTGCAACAGTGTGGAATAATGCACAAAATGTAGCATTTGAATATTTAACCCATTAGAACCCAGACACAGTTATCCTTAAAGGAAAATTACGGGGGATCTACCACAGAGCGAGTGGACCACATAGAACACATTTATGATGTTTTTTAAAAAGAAAAATACTATCCCTTATTGTCAAAGATCTGTGATGTGACATATAAGCTACACTGGATGTTTATGGTATTTATGTTTATAATATATCTTATTTTGAAATTTAAAAAAAGTAGACACATTTTCTGCTTACAGAAACACAAATTTGCCTTTTTCTTTGCATCTTCACAACATTTATCAAAATTGTCACATTAATAGTGCTGTTTAACAACAAATTATTTTTAAGATTAAGTAACAAAATAAGAATAAATCAATAATAAATAAAAACAAATATCCATTTGCCTTTTTGTTTGCATCTTCATAACATATATCAAAATTGTGACTTTAATTTGTTCAGGAAATATGGTCAGAACAAGTTAAATGCAATACAGGAAAGGACACCCTAACGGATTACAATTGTTAAATGGGTTTAAACTCGGAACAAAAAATATGCTTTTTAAAATTAGCTTTTTCTTTCACATTTCTGTTTCCAGTCACACATATATTTTGGAGAAGTCACTTATTGTCAAAGTCACATGACCACCACACCAGGGTGTTGAGTATGTGTCGCTTAGAAATTTAATGAGTTAATGTGAAGCATAAAACTGAATATGGGAGATTCAAGAAGATTTAAAGTGTTTGTTACACGAGTGTCACCATGGATTCTTTTGGGTTAATGTGAAAAGGAAATGTATTCCCAGACACTACAGACGTAACCAATATTTTAATAGCATGAATACACATAAAAGTATATTCTCCAGGTGTATCTCAATACATTAGAATATGATGGAAAAGTCCATTTCCAGTAGTTCAAGTCAAACAGCCCGTATTGAGTCATATAGATGACATACATTTCAGAGGCCAACATTTACATATTAAACATACTTTTTAAAATTGGTCTTTTGTAATATTAATTTTTCTTTTCGAGACACTAATTTTTAGGTCTTCATTAAATGTAAGCCATAATCATTATAATTAGAAAAATGAAATAAATTAAATGCAAGACATGAAATGTTTCATTCTGTGTGTAATGGATCTATATAATGTGTTATTTACACTTTTTGAATTGAATTATTGACATAAATAAACTTTTCTATGATATTCTAATTTTTTTAGATGCACCTGTATATTATGTGATTTAACAGGTAACATGAGAGGCTTCCTGGATTATTAATAAAGATGAGATGTCTTATTCTAACAAGTGACATGTAATAATTTAAAAAAAAACAGATGATATGAGTCAATTTGGTCTTGATAGAAAGTCTTTGTGTCAGACCTCAAGTGAGGAATTAAGAGCAGATCGAATTTTATTCAATGAAAATCCAGTGGGCAAAAACAGAGTCCAGGTACAGGCAGGGATCTATAACAGGCAGATAATCCAGACATGACAGGCAGATCACCTAAAAAACAGGCCAGATTCAAAACAGAACAAAAACTTTCTTAAATCTCTCCAATATAAACTAAGTACTAGTCTCACTAAATGTGGATTTCAGGCAACAAACAGAACACGTTGTGACAATCTGACAAACTCTGAAAAGAAAAACTGAAAAGACAGGGTTTAAATACTCACACTGATTGGCACAAATGAGACAGAACAGAGAAAATGGCGGTAAAAGAACAAAGGCAGGAAGTACCAAACAAGGACATGGGCGACTTAAACACATGGCTGTAGAAACAAAAACACTAATTGTCCAAGTGGGAATCCTGACACTTTGACACTGAGTCTCTACGGAGAGATGTGGCCACCAAACACTGGTGTCAATTACACATTTACAGTTATATTCACATATTTTTGTGAAGTCCAATTAATCTTTATGCCAATGGTGCGACTCTATGGTTGTCAGCCCATCGTTTTTGCCCGGGCTAAAATATTTATATACAGTCATGGAAAAAATTATTGGACCACCCTTGTTTTCTTCAATTTCTTGTTCATTTTTAATGCCAGGTACAACTTAAGGTACATTTGTTTGAACAAATATAATGATAACAACAAAAATAGCTGATAAGAATTGAATTTAAGAGCTGATATCTAGACATTTTCCATGGTATTCTTGATAATGATTTAGGTTATTAATCAGAAAAACTATGGAAAATGTCTATATATCAGCTCTTATGTTCAATTCTTATCAGCTGTTATCATTATATTTGGGACTCTAATAGAGTTAGCTGAAGAGGTGGGAGTGGCTTACAGGCTGGGTGAGGAGGATGCAGAGTGGGAAAGTACTGAGAGCAGGCAGACAGTTACAGTGGTACACAGCTGCACAATGTTAGCACGCTAACTTTTAGTAATTGGGACCTAACACAAAGTGTAGGATTTTTCATCTGGAGAGCATAAATGTAGAAAAAATTTGATGTTTATCCATCCAACAGTGGTTGAGATATTTCACTCTCGACCAAAGAACAAAAGCAGCAAATGGGCAGCAACAGTTACAGAATTAAACTGCAGAGGTGTGGACTTGAATCACATGACTTGGGCTCATGAATTTGATGACTTTTGACTCGACTTGACAAAATGTAAAGAGACTTGCAACTCGATTTGAACCAATAACTTGTGATTTCACTTGGACTTGAGCCTCTTGACTTGAAAAGACTTCTCCCAAAACCCAAAAATTAAAAAGTCTGTTACTAAGGTGCACTCTAATTCTGTGTAAATGTGTCTGTCTGTGTGTCTGACGTGTGCTGTCGGCACAGCATCCAATCAAATTCCATCTTTGTTGTTTCGATCCGACAGCAACCATCCAATCAAATTGCAGCAACCAACCAATAGAACTGTCAAAAACAGCGCCAGTTGTCAAAAATGATACCAAAGAGAATTTTGTTCCGGTATAAATTCACACACACACACACACACACACACACACACAGACAATATGAGATGAGACAAGACAGGACAGAAACTGCTGTGGAACTCGTTATAGTGCAGTATGCTGTTGTTATGCACTTGTTTTTTTCTTCAAATGTGTTAGAAGAATGTTCTTGCAAAAAATAAATAACTAAATACAGATTTTAAAAGCGAAACTCGAAACTCAAACTGTAGGACTTGGGACTTCACTTGAAACTTGTCGGTCTAGATTCGGATTGAGGGCAAAGACTTGAAACTTACTTGTGACTTGCAAAACAATGACTTGGTCCCACCTCTGTTAAACTGTACATAGTTGCTGCTGTGAAGATGTTTTTGGGAAAGAGAAAATAGATGAAAGGTTTTATCTGTGTGGATTTTCTTGGTAGGAGATTTGCTTCTCATTCCTCTGCAGATATGACATGTAGACTGGAGGAATGTAAAGTGTCAGGCTGTTCAGATTAAGTTACCTCCGCCGAGCAGAACATCACCAAATATAGCAGCAATGTTTTTCTAGCGCTCAGAAACGAGACCTTTGTGAATCTGAAATGACATTTATCCCAATCCGACATGGCATTTGCCCCAAACAATCCTGGAAGCTGAGTGTCATTACATCAGTCAGAGAGAACCACCATAATAAGCATTTGAAGCCAGTTCACAGTGTGCCCTTCTGTGGCCAGAACCTGGCACAGTTCGGAGTGTCATTTTGCATCCTGGCCTGTCATCCACGCAGATAATCAACAGTGTTGTTTCCACTAATAACTGTGAGTCCATTTGCATGCAGGCGGCTGCAGTCGGAGGCCCATCTGTCCACTGGAGCGCTTTCTAATTTATGTTAGTTGTTGTTGTCATCGTTGTCATCACACGGAAGTGACAGCAGAGGAGCTCTGGAACTAGAGGAGCAATCCATCATCTGAGTAAAGCTCCTGTTTGACACACACAGACTGCTGTTAGACTGAGGAGAGGGAAACTACGAGCCTCAGGTGATTCTTGGCAAATTCATGCACTTGCAATATGTACATATTCATAAAAAAAAAAAGAAATCTCACAGTAAAATTTATATTTTGTCTATCTCTACTCCTAGTTTTACTAGAAGTAAAGGAGGTCAACAGGACATAGACTTGTTTAATTATATGAGATTGAATAGAAAAAATGGTTTCCAAGGTATAATTGCTGAGACTAATCATCATTATGTGATGATCATAATTCGGTTAACCTCTTCAATAAAGTATAACAAAGAAATAAAGTGTGTATAGAATTGTGCATTGTGAAAAAAAATCATATGAAATAAAGCTCATTTAGACCTTTTCAGAATGTTGATGGCTATGTTACAGTTAATTGGTTGGTTATCTTTATTATCAGACTGAAATATGTTCTGCAGCACCAAAAATGGCTCTTTTGATAGTAACAGTTACTGAGCCCTGTTCCTGTTCCAGCAGGATCAGGCTAGAAAGCTCTGGGTGCTTCCAGAGGCCTCAGTGGGCTCACTTTTAGGAACATACTGAAGATACTGGTACCATATGAAACTTGAAGAGCTAAGGAATCTTTAGGTAGAAATTGTGCGTTATAGTATTGTGTGGGGAAGTTGTCGAAATAACGCTGCAAAGTTCGTCTTTTTTATGTTTCATTCAACAAAATTGAGAGCAGTGAAGCTTGTTGTTTGTTAAAGTTTGATAAAATGCTGCAGTTGTTGTCGTCCATACATGTTTGATATCAGTTCAGTTCAGTTTGACTGAATACTTTGTTGGTCAGTCTGTGGGTTTGACTCTCATTGTGGAGAAATAAAAAAGACTGAACTGAAGTGAAGTGAGATGAATAGACTGAGAATTTTCTCTTATTGGACAAGTTTGTTTAAATGATTGGCTTGATATGAAGTTTTTGTGTAAATATAATATATATGTATAACAAACAGGGTCCACTCTGCATAATGATGCTTTAAGATGCATGTTCAGAAGCTCTCCCTTTTGCTCCAGTTAGAAGCTTGACTGGTTTTAAGCGGTAAATGCATCGTAAATGCACACCTATGTAAAGTTTTATTTGTATACCCAATATTTTTCCCTATACTTAGTGTTTTGTGTTTAAATTAGTGGCTTGATATGGAGTTTTTGTGATAAAAAACAGTAGGTACTAGCATTTAGAGAAGATTTCAGATGTGGAGGTTCCATATAAAACTTGTTCAGTTTGAAGCAGAACATTCAAAGTTACCACTATGAGTTAACCCTCAGGTTAACCCCCAAAGGAATAAAGGTCCAGCAAAAGGAATAATTTTTTTCTGTGCTATTACAGCATACAGGGAAACATGAGGGGTAGAAGGGCCACATTACTGCTAAACCTAGAATACTGAGGACTGTCAAGCACACAAAATACTGTATTTACCTTCCATTGAATCTGCTATTTAATGACACAGTGATGTGATGCTGCCACCTACTGGAGACTGTTAATCAGTGTGTGATGGCTGCAGTTTGGATGTTTCATCTCCATGGCTGTGATATAGTGGTGTTGACAAGTCTGGAAATGTAGTTGCATGACATGTATAGACTGCAGTACGATGTATTTACCGCTTCAAACCAGTTAAACCAGTCTTTGAACTGGAGCAAAGGGGAGAGCTTCTGAACATGCGTATTAAAGCGTCATTATGCAGAGTGGACCCTGTGTTATACTTATATATTATATATACACAAAAACTTCATATCCAGCCAATAATTTAAACAAACTTGTCAAATAAGAGAAAATTCTCAGTGTATTCATCTCACTTCAGTCTTTTTATTTCTCCACAATGAGAGTCAAACCCACAGACTGACCAACAAAGTATTCAGTCAAACTGAACTGAACTGATATCAAACATGTTGGACGACAACAACTGCAGCATTTTATCAAACTTTCACAAACAATACACTTCACTGCTCTATATGTTTTTGATTGAAACATTAAAAAAGGCAAACATTGCATTGTTATTTCTACAACTTTCAGACACGATATCCTGTCGCACAATTTCTTATTTTTTTCTGGTAATTTCTACTTTTTTCTGGTGAATTATACTTTATTAATGTAAATTCAACTTTTTTTCTTGTAATTCTGACTATTGACTATTGACTGAAGGTGGATTAACTGTTATTCTTACAGTAAATCTTTAGATTTGGGGTAAAAATATATTTTTTAAAGAAATCATTTAAAAAAAAAGGTAAAACAAAAGACCCTCAATACTTTAGCTTAACTTTGCGTTATTTCGATTACTTCCCAAGACCAGTGCCACGTGCTTACAGATTCCCTAGATCTTCTAGTTTCATATGATACCAGTATATCCAGTATATTCCTAAAAGTGAGCCCGCAAGGCCTCGAGGGAAAAAAATGGCAAAAGTACTGACAGCTCCCCGGAACGGTAAACATAATTCTTGGTGGATACTTGGATATTATACTGCCACACAAAATATCGTGATGCTATGCTGTATTGATTTCCCCCCACCTCTAATGTGAATATATAGCATTACGGAGGTCTTTTAAGTGTCAAATGGAAAGAAAGAATGGATAAAAAAAAACTTCTCCATCACCCAGAACCTTTTTCCTGACATCACAAACTTGTTTTGACCTCCTACACTGGGCAGACAAAGCCCGGGCTGCTGATACATTTCATATTTCTTTAAAACAAATACATTCTGTTTGATCGTAACCACAGGAAATACCACGCAGTCATAGTCAAGTTGAACAATAACCATTTTTATTTTGGGTTTGTCACATTCCACCATGTGTTCAGAAATGTGTGGCGTCCTTGTAAAACGGTTTCAATAAAAGTTTCTTAATATAAATAAAAACCTGAATATACTGAACAGCCTTTTTAAGCGAGCTATTTTTATACAAAATGGTAATTGTGTTTGAAAATGTAAAACAACTAAAATGCACATACTAATAAAAAATAAAAATGAACAGGGGCCTTGTTGAATCAAGGCAGCAAAGCAAACACACCCAAGCCTCAGCAGTCATTGTCAGCTGGAAGAAGAACTTGGCTCGGCTTGCAAATGGTTCTTTATCAATCTGAACGTTATAACAGTCCTCCTGGTCCTCGTCCCCCCAGACACATTGCATCGTTTGCAATAAACTCACAGAACATTGATCTTATTAAGAACTGTAAAGACCACCAAGTAATGCAAACTGCAAACCAAGAGAAGGAATGTGTAGCTGTCCATAACATACGGCCGGTAAGGGAACTCAAACAACTGTCCGTAACCTTCTCCAACCACTAAAACACTCGATCGAACTCGGTCTGGCTGGTCGTGGCCGGGTTCCGGTTCTGGTTGGGCTGCTGCTGTGGCATGTGGCCTCTCCTCCTGGGCGGGGCCAAGTATTCAAACATGGAGGTGTTGTGGGTGGAGAGCATGTTTTTCAGATCTGACGGCATGGGGTCGGACCAGAAGAAGTCGTGGTTGAGAGCGTCGTCGCTGTCTATGCGCTGGGCCGGGTCCAGGACCAGGAGTTTATCGATCAGATCCAGGGCGTACGGGTCTTTGACGTAGGCTTTGAGACGGTCCTTCACCTTCCTCTTCTGACCTTTAGGCAGCTCCATTTTCTGGTAAAGCTCGTACTTCTTATCCACGCCAGGCCACACCTGATGGAGGGAGAAACGTTCATGATCCAGTTGACAAGGAAGACAAGTATTTCAAAATGCAGCTGCGCGCATTCTCACTGGCACCAAGAAATATCAACACATCACACCCGTTCTTAAATCTTTGCACTGGTTACCCGTTAGAATAAGAATTGATTTCAAAATACTGCTCCTGGTTTATAAAGCACTACACGGCCTTGCACCTCAGTACATCACAGATATGCTCATCACCTACACCCCAGCAAGAACACTTCGGTCAACAGGCAGTGGCAACTTCCTCATCCCTCACACCAGATCCAAAGGAGAAGCAGCTTTTAGTATTTATGCCCCATGAAAGTGGAACGCCCTGCCTGACTCAGTTAAACTTGCCACATCAGTAGCCATTTTTAAAAACAGATTAAAAACCTATCTTTTCTCTACAGCATTTGGTTGAATTGTGTGTATGTGTGGTTGTGTGAGTGGGTGCACATGTGTGAGTAAGTAAGTGTATATGTGGTGAATATGGAATAGCTTGTCTACCTGCACTCTTCAATTAATTTGTAATCGATTTTTGTTTGTTTTTTCTGTGTTTTTTGTTGTTGTTTTTTAAACTGTAACTATGTGTATACATTGTGAAGCACATTGAGTCTGCCTTGTGCATGAAATGCGCTCTATAAATAAAGTTGAATTGAATTGAATTGAATTTCCCCACTGCACAGCACCAAAGACACCTAAAACCCTGGTGAAAACCGCATCTTACCTCTGGAGTGATGGAGCCACAGAGTTGGCTGATGAGCGTGAGCTGATGCTGCTCAGTGTTGCCTTGCATTATGGGACTCCTGGTCCACATCTCTGCCATGATGCAGCCTGCTCCCCACAGATCGATGGGCGGGCCGTAGTCTCGCTCACCTATTACAGACAAATAAAGAAGTATTGCAATGCTTTTTAAACTTAACATCAATTACCCCCTTTTTTTTTTTTTAAACTCTTTATTTATAGATCGTTTTCATTTTTCAGTACAGGAAAGTAAAACAAAAGACAAATACAAAACACTGAACAATTACCCATATTCAAGGTCCGAGGGTGATCAGTAAAATCCAGAAGACAGTAGTATAATACCCAATACACGCATACAGTCTCACTCATTAGCCAAATAGGCTTGCCATTTCTGCCATCGTTTTTCCCCTAAATGTTTTTGAAGTCTGACTGAGTAAGTCATTTGCTCTAATACATGTAATTGATTGACAATATTAACGAAGGAATCTATAGTGGGGGCATTTTTCTGGAGCCAACATTTTGTGATGGCCTTTTTACTTGCAGCCAGCAAGACCTTCAGTAGGTGCATATCAGCTTTGCTCAGCCCATCTGGCATATTCCCAAGATAAAGAGTTGTAAATAATATATTCATATTAAAACATAAAACTTTTGAAATAATTTTTGCCACTTCCCTCCAGAAGAACTGAATGGAGGGGCAAGTCCAAAAAACATGAGCATGATCAACAAATACCTCTCCACATTCTCTCCAGCAGGCCAGTTGTAATTACCCCCTTTTTGACCAAAGCAGTTTCAGGGTTGGTTCGGAGCCAGTGCTGCTGTGGTTCGCAGTTGGTTCAACTTGCAAACCAGCTCTGAACCCGTTTCCTTTCCACAGGCTCTAGAGCCACGTCATTATGGCTGCGTCTCATCTCCCTTAATTCTCGCCTCCTCTATCCTCTATCCTCGCTTGAACCGGAAGTTCTTTCGCGGGCGCCATCTTTACGACCGTCCCAAAGCTCTTATTTGTGATCGGAGGATAGAGGATAGAGGAGGCATATCGGAGGAGGCACAAGCGAGGATACACGAGAGAATCCTATGCGGAAGTCTTTTAGCGGTGGCCCCGCCCCCTGACTTATTGAATAGATGCAGCAGCTGATCGGACTGATCTTAAACATCACAACATCGCTGTAGTTTGATACCGGAGTGAAGACAGATCACAGATTAAACTAAAGTGTGTCACCACAAGTTTTATATTTTATTTATATGATTCACCATGTAGTTAAAATCTGTTTTATTGTGACTCTGAACAACAAAAACACCACAAACATATATGTCTACATTTCTAATAAATTAAGAGAAAGATCGCTCTAGAAGTTTTTTTTCCTTTTCGTGATGTTTTTTCCATCATACAGATTTATTATGGATACTATTAAAGTAAAAAAAACAAAAAACAGTAGAGAGTATGAGAGTCTGTCTGTCAGCAAGAAACACTTTTACATTGTTTGTCATTTTCATCAGTCCAACGCGAGGCTGATCATTACTGAGTGACATAATTTACATTTTACCTTCCCTATCATATCACCTAATAAAATATTGGCCGGTGTTCAGCGGACACAATCATGTTCTGGGATATTAAATAATTAATTTATCACCAGGATCGTCTACTACGACGGCGTATTAGGGCAATATATGAAAAAATAAATAAATATGGACTACATCACCACATTTCATTCATTTCTACCTGCGGGATGTCTCTCCTTCTCCATCACTCGCTCTGTTTTGGGTGTTTTATCAGAATGATCCGACTGACGCTCCCCTCCTCCTCGCGTTCACACGGAGCGCTGTCTTTCAGACCTCCTCTGCTCCTTGTTGACAGTTACAGTGTGTAACGTTTGTCTAAACTTATTTCACAGCAGCAGGTTTATTGTTCTCAGCCTTCATTCCTCACGGTCATCCTCATGTGATGCGTCTTTACGCGTGCCATGGAGCCGGGTTTATGGAATCTTTATTCATCTTTGAAGTGTGTGTGTGTGTGTGTGTGTGTGTGTGTGTGTGTGTGTGTGTGTGTGTGTGTGTGTGTGTGTGTGTGTGTGTGTGTGTGTGTGTGTGTGTGTGTGTGTGTGTGTGTGTGTGTGTGTGTGTGCTTGCATTTGTGGCACCGGACGGACCCAGTGAGGCATGGACCAGTATTATCCCCCTCCCCTGGGTCCGTTTTTTTTTTTTCATACCTGGCCCTAATAGTTGTCCTAATATATACAGAAGTAATAATACATAAAAAAACATAAATAATATGAAGGCATTCCCGTGCCCCTGAGCTGGACACAGTTCACAGTATAAATACACAATGGAGGTTGTTATTCATGTGCAGGTGTTTGTTAAACAGAGAAAACACTTATTATTATTATTATTATTATTATTAGTGCATGTCTCCAGCTGTTAAAGCGACTGACAGCTGATCCAGCTGTGATCCGCTGCCGCCGTCATTAGAAACGGACGTCGCTTCACGTGACGCTTCGGAGGGAAGGACATCCCATGTCTCTTAAATCGTTTCCCCTCTCCTCGCTTCCCTCACTTGCGTCTCTCCATGCATCCCCGGTGGGCGGGACTAAGACGCAAGTGAACGGCGCAAGTGAGGGACGCTTGGATGCGAAATAGGGGTAATGGGATGCAGCCTGTGTCACTTCTAAGGTCTGTATATGTCTCCGCCCTCTCTGTAAGTATAATAACAACAGACTACATGTCTCTACAACACACCTGTGCTGCTAAACTTGATCACTATGGACGTTGAATAACATTCTTATGAACACTGAACATAAGATGTTAATGTTGGACTTTGTTGTAAGCTAACGCTAGCCTGCTAACGCTAGCACACGAGCAAACGCCCGCTAATGTTAGCAAACTACTTATCGCCCAAGTGGTTCACAGTTCAAGACCAGCAAAGAGTTGGTGCTGCTCTGAAACCAGTTTTCCTGGCCACCAAAGAACCGGTTTGTAATTGGGCACCATCTGGGAACCGGCTCTGGTCAAAAAGCACCAAATAACTGTTTCGGACGTTTGACGACGGTGGTTGAGATGCAGTATTGAACTGCATTCATTCATGGGTAACACCAAGATGAAAGTGTGCTTTTTACATATTTCTGCTTCTTTTTTTGTTTGTCTCTTACCTAGCAGCAGCTCTGGAGGTCTGTACCAGAGTGTGACGACGCGGTTGGTGTAGCGGTTCCCCTGGCTGTTTTTGGCCAGGCTGAAGGCTCGAGCCAACCCAAAGTCAGCCAGCTTCAGGACTCCGTCTCTGGTGATGAGCACGTTGGCTGCCTTCATATCTCTGTGAAGGATCTGATTCAAGAGACGGCAATATTATCATTAAGACCACAAGACATTACAGAGAGAGAAATTGTCACGAAATTGTAATAAAATGAAGACTAAATATATTCACGGATGTTTGAAAAAAACAAACAAAAAAACAACAACTCTCCTCTCCGTAAACAGCCTCTCCTGTCCTCTCCTCTCTGCTCTGTGTAAACAGCCTCTCCTGTCCTCTCCTCTCTGCTCTGTGTAAACAACCTCTCCTGTCCTCTCCTCTCTGCTCTGTGTAAACAGCCTATCCTGTCCTCTCCTCTCTGCTCTGTGTAAACAACTTCTCCTGTCCTCTCCTCTCTGCTCTGTGTAAACAGCCTCTCCTGTCCTCTCCTCTCTGCTCTGTGTAAACAGCCTCTCCTGTCCTCTCCTCTCTGCTCTGTGTAAACAACCTCTCCTGTCCTCTCCTCTCTGCTCTGCTCTGTGTAAACAGCCTCTCCTGTCCTCTCCTCTCTGCTCTGTGTAAAGAGCCTGCTGTTCTGTCCAATCCCTAGGGACTATTTCTCTGTCTGAGCAAAATCAATCATTCTTTGTTGTTGCTCTTTAATGTTTAACAGGATCAGTTTTGGTTACAAACTTCTGGCGCTTGTCATTACCAGTGACATTAACCCTTCAAGGAATGTTCTGTTAAAGAAAATCTACTTTTCAGACCCGGGGTACAGAGGGTTAAGCTACATTCTCGTAGCTCTTTCATAACATTTTAGCTGTTGTGTGTTAAATTGATGGTGGGATCAGTACTGTGTCATCTTATTCTAATCTCCAGAGACCTGCCAGTGTATCAGCTCTCTGTATTAGGTATTTTCCATATAGATCTTCTGGACAGTTATCTTTACCAATGCCTCACCTTGTTTCTGTGGATGTAGTATAAACCGTTGAGCAGCATCTGCATGACCTTCTTGATCTCTGCCAGGGTGAACTTTACATTTGCGTTGCTCAGCAGCCCGGCCAGGTCATGCTCACAGAAGTCAAACACCAGGTAGATGCTGCCTTTGTATCTGTTGAACTGAGTCGCTTCAAGAACAACGACAGAGAAAAAAAGGAAAATTAAAACACATACCAGCGATTAGGCCTGCCACAATAATTATGACTTTTCAAGCCAAGCAAAAGTTATTGTGGTTCTGTCCAAATTCAGTATGATATCTTATCATCCATTGTGTACAATGTCAAACATTTTACCCAACATGTTGCTATGAAACAGCAGCCGTGCTGAGACGTTTACCTGTCATCGAAGCTCTTCTCTCTGTGTTGACCTTTACTAGTACACACACACACAGCTAAAATGTCATTACTTTACACTGAAAGGGTGAACATTCATTACAATGCTTGTATATTATTGTACCAGTGGAATTAAACAATCCAAAAATGACAATAACATCCATAATTGATTCTGGGACGGAGTAATGTCAAACAAAATGTGTTTGTGTTTGTGTCAGGCCTACCAACAAGCATATTTTATGCAAGATATGCTTCTTGCTCCTATTCATGGTAGGGCAAATGAGTCAAAAGACAAAACTGCACAAACCCAGATGAGGGCAGAACATTGATTGTTTGAGCAAAGACTTGCGACACCTACCTTTGGTCCTGCAGATCTCGATCAGGTTGACGACATTCTCGTGTTTGAGCAGCTGCAGGATTTTGATCTCTCTCAGAGCTGTGATGGGGAACTGAAACAAAGCAGCCAGAGGAAACACTGATCAACTAAAAGACATTCAGCCTGCTGTCAATACTATAATTATCCAGCGAGAGCAGGACAAAGACAAGCAGCACTATGAGCAAAAGATGTACGTAGTGGGTTCTAACCAACTGTCACTCAAAAAATTAAATTAAATGGGTTAGCAGGACATTCTGCTTAAATAAGTAATTCAACTTTAAGTCGTTTCTTACCCCTTCTTTCTCATTTTCCATTAAAACTTTCTTCAGGGCAACTTTCTTCCCGGTCTGCCTGTGCTTTGCTTTGAACACCTCCCTGTGAAGTGTATATTTCAACATGAAAAACAGCAAACAATAACAACCCTTTTACATTGCCAACAATTTGATTTTGAACACTCACAAAGAAGGAAAACAGAAAAGACAACTACTTGTGTTACTACTTGTAGTCAGTGGTGGAAGAACTATTCAGATCTCTTACTTCAGTAAACGTACTGATACCACACTGTGACATTATTCCACTACAGTAAAAGTCCTGCATTCAAAACTTACTGAAGAAAAAGTACAAAAGTATCAGCATCAAAATGTGCTTAAGTATCAAAAGTAAAAGTACTCGTTATGCAGAATGGACCCACTCAGACTGTTTTATAAATTCTAAATATATTATCACATTATTTGTATTGATGCATTTATGTAAACAAAAAAGGGTTTTTATTCAAAAAGTAAGAAATTAAAACAAAAAATGAGGATGTATGATGATCAAAAACAAGTTATTTGCAGGAGATTGATAGGGATGGGACTGGTCGGAAAATGTGCCCACTGTCATTAGTTATTTTGTCCATAACATTTTTCTATATGCTGTACCCACATTCTGTTTTGTTTTTTTACTCCTCTTTTTTGTCATTTCTGAGCACTTCTGTGTGTTTTGTGTTCTGGAAAATCCAATAAAAAAATATTTTTCAAAAAAAACAAACAAAAAAACAAGTTATTTTAGGTAAACCTACAATACTGAATGACGAAATTAATTTATTGCAAAGATATACAATATAAACACTTAGTCAGGTCACTTTAGACCATGTTGTGCATCAAAGGGTTAACTAATTAATACACTGTTATGTGGTCTAATGCAGTAGTTCTCAACCTTTTTGAGTCGCGACCCCCAATTTAACATGCATGTTGTCCATGACCCCCGCTCACTGAACACAACTCACACGCACAGTTCAGATCACCCAAAAAAGAAACAAAATTACCAAAAAAAGGAAACAAAATGACCAAAAAAGACACAAATTGACCACAAAATGATCAAAAAAGACACAAAATGAGTAAAAAAAGACACAAAATGACCAGAAAAGACACAAAGTGACCAAAAAAAGACACAAAATGACTAAAAATAGACACAAAATGACAAAAAAGGAAACAAAATGACCAAAAAAGACACAAATTGACCACAAAATGATCCCAAAAAAAAGACACAAAATGACCAAAAAAAGACACAAAATGACCTAAAAAGACACAAAATGACCTAAACAGACACAAAATGACCTAAAAAGACATAAAATTACCAAAAAAAGACACAAAATTACCAAAAAAAGACATTAAATGACCAAAAAGACTAAAACACATTAACACATGAACACTTTAACACAGTGGAGACAGAGCTGACTTCCAAAATGATTTGGTGACCCCCAGAAATCATCTCGCGACCCCAATTGGGGTCCCGACCCCAACGTTGAGAACAGCTGGTCTAATGTATAAACGTGTGTAATCACTTTAATTGATACATTTCTTGTTCAATATCGAGCTGAAAAGTAACTTAAGCTGTCAGCTAAATGTAGTGGAGTAGAAAGGACAATACTTCCCTCTAAATGTAGTGCAGTAGAAGTATAAAGTTACATAAAGTGGAAATACTCAAGAAAAGTACCTCAACATTGTGTTCAAGTACAGAACGTAGGTAAATGTACTTAGCTACTTAGCCTAGCTCAATGTGGCTAAAGGCAGCTAACACTGCCACACATAACACATTGACAGATAAACTAACATGATGAATGGTTTTATGTGGCTCACCCAAAGGTTCCTTGTCCTATTTTTGCCATTTTTTCGTATTTGGAGAACTCGTCGCAGAAAGGAAACTCAACTCCGTCGTAGTATTTGGACATGATGGCGGCCTCCCGGTCGGGCCTGAAGACACATTTCACTCATATTAGGACATTTATCTTAATACAAAAGATACACTGAACACCTCCAGGTGTAATTCAATTCAACTGTAATCCAAATATGTTTTCAATTATATTGTAAATAGCTTTATTCTTACTTTTCAGCCCCACCGGCGCTGCTGCTTGTTTTGTCTCGCTGCATCTCTGTTCGTGTCTGTTTCAGTTCCGAGACGTTTGCAGTACCTCCGTGAAACTCAGGCCCCTAACGTTCAGCAGTATAATCAAATGTTTTATTATATAATTAATAATACTAGAAAATAGAGATATATAACTGTAGACATCCTAGCTACATTATTCATACACAATACAATTCACTTAACGCATAACATCATTGTTTTATATGCTATTTATGCAACAGTTTGTGTAAAACTGATAATCGGGGCAGCACATGAAGGCAGCATCATGGACCAGAGCAGAAAGGAAATGAACTGGATGCGCCCCCTGGCGACCCGGAGGAGTCAAGACATGCAGAAATGTGCATGGAAATCATAGACTGCATATATGCATATATTAATTATATATTTTTAATGGTGGATGTAACTAAGTACATTTACTCAAGTACTGTTCTTAAGTACAATTTTAAGGTACCTGTACTTTACTTAGGTACTTCTATTTTATGTAACTTTATATTTCTACTGGACTACATTTTAGAGGTAAGGCAAATATTTGTACTTTTTATTCCACTACATTTAGCTGACAGCTTTATTTACTTTCCAGGTCAAGATATTGACCTGGTTATTATAATTATTTTTTAAATAAAGCGCATAACAGTATATTAAGTAGTTACAATGAGCCCTGTCTTTACAAAATTAAAACTCTTATTGCATAAATGCATCAATACAAATAATCTAATAATATATTTAAGAATATATAAAACAGTCTGAGTGGGTCCATTCTGCATAACGAGTACTTTTACATTTGATACTTTAAGTACATTTTGATGCTGATACTTTTGTACTTTTACTTCAGTAAGTTTTGAATGCAGGACTTTAACTTGTAGTGGAGTAATTTCACAGTGTGGTGTTAGTACTTTTACTCAAGTAAAGTAATCTGAATACTTATTCCATCACTGTATATATTATAATGTTGTTGTTTGTTTAGAAATAGGGTTACATTGTCACGATTTTTATTACTGAGTCATAGGTCAGAGTAGACAAACATATGTTCCATGTTCCTATTTTTGTTGATCCTACATAACAGAGTATATAGAATAGAAGATTATTTGTGGATATTAGTCATATTCATAATAGTGGGGCGGCATAGCTCAATATATAATACCAATTGTTCATTTTGTGATAAAAGCACCAAATTTGGCGGATGTGTTGATAAATATATTTGGAACAAAACTGGATATTGGGCCATCACAAATTCAGACCCTGGTTGTCGTGGCAGCCATTTTTTCAAAATGGCTACAAGCAGTTGGTTAAACTTTCCTTTCCCATAGGGCCCACGTGCAATAATGGACATAATCTAGATCCTATAACCCTGAGAACCAAATAAAATCACACTTTTACAGACTTTTACAAAGTAATTGGTCATCTCATTATACTATAATATTATTATATTGTGCCCTGAATCAGTAAAAACTGTAATTTTTTTGGTGCATTTTTTGTCAGATGGTGGATGCTAGAGCAAATGTGGTACAGATTATTTTAGTAACTACTCACTTATATATGTGTTATTATATGTATGCACTTTATTTTTGCATGTTTACAGACCCCCCCATTAAATTTTAAGAGTTTCCAATTTGAGTATTAAAGGTACAGATCATCCGTAGGTACAGGGACGTTGAAACTATTCTGGGAGGGGGTGCTGTGAACCTCAGAGCCTCTAGGGGGGTCAAATTCTTTGATCATTTTAAAGTGAAATGCATCATTCTGATGCACTTTGAAAGAAAAAATAAGAGGTCATACGATCATAAACAATCTAATAATACTAGACTGTAAACACCTGCTGAACTTATGACAAGGATAACGAATGAAAAGTGTTTATTTCATATTTATTTATTTACCTGAACCAAAAAATGACAGTGTACTAAATTGTTTACAAACAAAGGTGACCAAATCAAACTGCACAAGATTTTTCAGCAACTGAGTCAGCAATTGTCTTGCCTATTTGATAGGACCTTTAACGGTACAGTCGCTGATGAAAACAAAGCCTTTCAGTAGTTCTGAACTGTATTAAAGCCACAGTTGGACAAATGGTACACAAATAGAGACGATTTAGTACTGTGGCTACTCTCCCTAGAAGTGGGCGCCACCCAAGTTCATTCCAAAGGCACAACGCAGAAAGCTCAGTGAGGTAAAAAATAACTCCAGAGTAACAAGTAAAGACTTGAAGGAGTCATTGGAACTGATTAACACCTCTGGTCATGAGTCTGTCACTCAAGCAAAATTGAAAAGGTGTAGTGTCCTTGACAGGACACCAAGGAGCAAGTCGCTGATTTCCAAAGAAACATCACTGCATGTCTGAAGTTTGCCAAAGAGCAACCTGACACTTCTGGGAAAAATTCATCAGTCCACAAAACAAAGGCTGAATTTTTCACAAATAACCCCCAGGTGTGGTTTAAAACGGCTGTGCATTCCAATCTGAGAACATCCCAACGGTGAAGTATGATGGAGGAGCTGTTTTGCTGCCTCAGGGCCTGGATCATGTTAGAAAAATTGCATGAGGAAACCTTGAAAATTGATAATCTGTCACCGACAGAAAAAACCTCACCATTTTTCTGCGCATTCGTTGATGGGAAATGAAGAGCTGGAGACGTCCAAGTTTCTCAGTTTAACAAAAGTTTTATTACAATACGTTAAAAAATGTGCACTTTACAGAGATCTCCGGGTTCAAAATTAACTCATGTCCCTGAATACAAACAGACGTGTTTCAGTTCGTGAAGTCTGAACCCCGACCCTCTCCTTGGAACCCATTAAAATAACCTTACAATTGTTTACAAAACATGCTGGTCGATTTCCTCCAGGAAGTCCCGCCTTCCCCCTCCGCTGATTCGCCAGTCTTCTTTCATACCGTCACACATCAGGCCACCTGGGCAAAACAATCACTGCTACCCAGGACAAGGCCTTGTGGCCTGCTAACAAACTTGTTATGACGAACATACTGCCTTATTATGACCTACAGAAATATAACAAGAGCCAACTATTCTTCAATATCTACATGTTCTTTTAAAGGTTAAAAAATATAAGACAGACAATACTATTTTTTGTGATTATAGAATCTTAATTAGTTTAAGCAAATGGAATATATGTCAACAAAGTAATCATAGTTTTCTACATCAATATTAACACACAAACACAATCAATGTATCAAATCATATTGTCTGACTTAATATAAATGCATAGAGATATTTATTACAGTCACGGTTTGACCTTTGATAGTGACCTGCGTCACTCACAGAGAACAGAGACAGAGAAGCAGAAATAAAGCATAAAATAATTTACCAATATAGAAAATAATCAATTATTTTAACAATCACTTACTATCATTGAGGGGAAAATGAATTCCCAATTGAATCAAGGTATCCTACAGGTTAATGTCAGAGTGGCTGTCTGTCTGGCAGCTGAAGATCAGTAGAAGTTGGCTGATGAAGCAGCACAATGACCCGAAACATCAAAGTAAATCTACCTCGACTTCAAAAAAGTAAATTTGCCTTTTGGAATGGCCCAGTCAGAGCCCAGATCTCAATCCAATAGAGATGCTGTGGAATGACCAAAAGAGAGCCGTTCACACCAGACATCCTAAGAATATGGCTGAACTGAAGCAGTTCTGTCAGGAAGAATGGTCTGAAATTCCTCCTGAACGTAGAGCAGGTCTGATCAGCAGCTATCAGAAGCGTTTGGTTGAGGTTATTACTGCCAAAGGAGGTTCGACCAGTTATTAAATCAAGGGTTCACTTACTTTTTCCACTATCACTATAAATGTTTAATGGATGTGTTCTATAAAAACATGACATATAATTGTTTGCATGATATTACGTTAAGCATGTTGTGTTTGTCTATACTTGGGACTTAGATGCAGATCAGATCACATTTATGACAAATTAATGCAGAAAACCAGGTAATTTCAAAGAGTTCACATACTTTTTCTTGCAACTGTATCTATCAACACATCTGCCAAATGTGGCGCTTTGATCACAAAATGAATATTTTTTTGATCAAACATAATTCTGAAAGCCCTTCACAATGCTGTGATTAACCTAGAGGTCTCAGTAGCTCATTTTATACAGTGAGGTCAAGATTCAAGAAATTCTCTCATGGGCTCCTATGGGGACTGACATCATCCGACATGAATTAAAGTAAGCTCATTGAAACCACAAGGGTCTCAGCTTTCCAGTGATAGCTAATTTATGTAATTTAAAGTTTAGGGAGCCCAGTATACACAAATATTCAAAGACAGTGTGCAAAAAAGAAAATGTTAATACATGAGAAAAACATTGGGGTTTTTGCCTTAAACTGCATGTTATCAACATAAAGTAGGCCCCTCTTTATGTCTGTAAAGAGGAGACTTGTGGGAACCCATAGAGCCCATTTTCATTCAGACATCATGATGTCAGAGGTCAAATGACCGCTCTGAAAATCGTCATGCCAAATTGCAGAGCAAAAAAAATAGCCTCACTTTCCACCGTATTACGTCAACTTCCCGATGTGATATCCTGGCATGTTTTTTACCAATGGATTCCTTAGATATTCTAGTTTCATAAGATAGATGTGAAAATTAAACCTGCTACAGCCCTCTCAGCCCGCCAGCTGGCCGATGAGCCCAATGTACCGCAGGCGGATCATCAGAATGCCAAGGGGTTCCATTTATTACTGTAACATGAGGCAATCTCAACATTTTGTTGCATTGTCTTTAATTTGTTATTCTTTTACATTGACAAAAAACAATTTTTTATGCAATTAATATTTGTGGTGTTGTAAACAAGTAAACAGCAGCTTGGAGGTGACCCAGGTTCTATCTGCTTGCAGCCAGCCACCATTTTGGAAAATTGCCGGCCATGGCCATCAGAATGCAAATATGCGATGGCCCAATATCCAGTCTTTTTCTAAATATATTAAGCTATAGGTGTACCAAATTTGGTGCTTTTATCAAAAAATGAACAATAGATTAGCTATGCCACCCCACTATAATAATTCAAAAGCTTCAACAGTTTTTTTTTTTTTTTACAAATGTCCTTGCGTCGTAAAAGCAAATTACACAAATGTTGTGTGTAAATGGTAATGGTAAATGGACCTGCACTTATATAGCGATTTTCTATTCGCTTTGCGACCACTCAAAGCGCTTTACACTACAGATTTCCAAAGAAACATCACTGCATGTCTGAAGTTTGCCAAAGAGCAACCTGACACTTCTGGGAAAAATTTATCAGTTCACAAAACAAAGGCTGAATTTTTCACAAATAACCACCAGGTGTGGTTTAAAACGGCTGTGCATTCCAATCTGAGAACATCCCAACAGTGAAGTATGACGGAGGAGCTGTTTTGCTGCCTCAGGGCCTGGATCACTTACTATCATTGAGGGGAAAATGAATTCCCAATTGAATCAAGGTATCCTACAGGTTAATGTCAGAGTGGCTGTCTGTCTGGCAGCTGAAGATCAGTAGAAGTTGGCTGATGAAGCAGCACAATGACCCGAAACATCAAAGTAAATCTACCTCGACTTCAAAAAAATTTAATTTGCCTTTTGGAATGGCCCAGTCAGAGCCCAGATCTCAATCCAATAGAGATGCTGTGGAATGACCTAAAGAGAGCCATTCACACCAGACATCCTAAGAATATGGCTGAACTGAAGCAGTTCTGTCAGGAAGAATGGTCTGAAATTCCTCCTGAACGTAGAGCAGGTCTGATCAGCAGCTATCAGAAGCGTTTGGTTGAGGTTATTACTGCCAAAGGAGGTTCGACCAGTTATTAAATCAAGGGTTCACTTACTTTTTCCACCATCACTATAAATGTTTAATGGATGTGTTCTATAAAAACATGACATATAATTGTTTGCATGATATTACGTTAAGCATGTTGTGTTTGTCTATACTTGGGACTTAGATGCAGATCAGATCACATTTTATGACAAATTAATGCAGAAAACCAGATAATTTCAAAGAGTTCACATACTTTTTCTTGCAACTGTATCTATCAACACATCTGCCAAATGTGGTGCTTTTATCACAAAATGAATATTTTTTTGATATATTAAACATAATTCTGAAAGCCCTTCACGATGCTGTGATTAACCTAGAGGTCACAGTAGCTCATTTTATACAGTGAGGTCAAGATTCAAGAAATTCTCTCATGGGCTCTTATGGGGACTGACATCATCCGACATGAATTAAAGTAAGCTCATTGAAACCACAAGGGTCTCAGCTTTCCAGTGATAGCTAATTTATGTAATTTAAAGTTTAGGGAGCCCAGTATGCACAAATATTCAAAGACAGTGTGCAAAAAAGAAAATGTTAATGCATGAGAAAAACATTGGGGTTTTTGCCTTAAACTGCATGTTATCAACATAAAGTAGGCCCCTCTTTATGTCTGTAAAGAGGAGACTTGTGGGAACCCATAGAGCCCATTTTCATTCAGACATCATGATGTCAGAGGTCAAATGACCGCTCTGAAAATCGTCATGCCAAATTGCCGAGCAAAAAAAATAGCCTCACTTTCCACCGTATTACGTCAACTTCCCGATGTGATATCCTGGCATGTTTTTTACCAATGGATTCCTTAGATATTCTAGTTTCATAAGAAAGATGTGAAAATTAAACCTGCTACAGCCCTCTCAGCCCGCCAGCTGGCCGATGAGCCCAATGTGCAGGCGGATCATCAGAATGCCAAGGGGTTCCATTTATTACTGTAACATGAGGCAATCTCAACATTTTGTTGCATTTTCTTTAATTTGTTATTCTTTTACATTGACAAAAAAACAAATTTTCACTTGAATTTATATGTAATTAATATTTGTGGTGTTGTAAACAAGTAAACAGCAGCTTGGAGGCGACCCAGGTTCTATCTGCTTGCAGCCAGCCACCATTTTGGAAAATTGCCGGCCATGGCCATCAGAATGCAAATATGCGATGGCCCAATATCCAGTCTTTTTCTAAATATATTAAGCTATATGTGTACCAAGCTTGGTGCTTTTATCAAAAAATGAACAATAGGTTAGCTATGCCACCCCACTATAATAATTCAAAACCTTCAACAGTTTTTTTTTTTTTTTTACAAATGTCCTTGCTTCGTAAAAGCAAATTACACAAATGTTGTGTGTAAATGGTAATGGTAAATGGACCTGCACTTATATAGCGCTTTTCTATTCGCTTTGCGACCACTCAAAGCGCTTTACACTACAGATTTCCAAAGAAACATCACTGCATGTCTGAAGTTTGCCAAAGAGCAACCTGACACTTCTGGGAAAAATTCATCAGTTCACAAAACAAAGGCTGAATTTTTCACAAATAACACCCAGCAATAGGTGTGGTTTAAAACGGCTGTGCATTCCAATCTGAGAACATCCCAACAGTGAAGTATGATGGAGGAGCTGTTTTGCTGCCTCAGGGCCTGGATCACTTACTATCATTGAGGGGAAAATGAATTCCCAATTGAATCAAGGTATCCTACAGGTTAATGTCAGAGTGGCTGTCTGTCTGGCAGCTGAAGATCAGTAGAAGTTGGCTGATGAAGCAGCACAATGACCCGAAACATCAAAGTAAATCTACCTCGACTTCAAAAAAAGTAAATTTGCCTTTTGGAATGGCCCAGTCAGAGCCCAGATCTCAATCCAATAGAGATGCTGTGGAATGACCTAAAGAGAGCCATTCACACCAGACATCCTAAGAATATGGCTGAACTGAAGCAGTTCTGTCAGGAAGAATGGTCTGAAATTCCTCCTGAACGTAGAGCAGGTCTGATCAGCAGCTATCAGAAGCGTTTGGTTGAGGTTATTACTGCCAAAGGAGGTTCGACCAGTTATTAAATCAAGGGTTCACTTACTCTTTCCACTATCACTATAAATGTTTAATGGATGTGTTCTATAAAAACATGACATATAATTGTTTGCATGATATTACGTTAAGCATGTTGTGTTTGTCTATACTTGGGACTTAGATGCAGATCAGATCACATTTTATGACAAATTAATGCAGAAAACCAGGTAATTTCAAAGAGTTCACATACTTTTTCTTGCAACTGTATCTATCAACACATCTGCCAAATGTGGTGCTTTTATCACAAAATGAATATTTTTTTGATATATTAAACATAATTCTGGAAGCCCTTCACGATGCTGTGATTAACCTAGAGGCCACAGTAGCTCATTTTATACAGCGAGGTCAAGATTCAAGAAATTCTCTCATGGGCTCTTATGGGGACTGACATCATCCGACATGAATTAAAGTAAGCTCATTGAAACCACAAGGGTCTCAGCTTTCCAGTGATAGCTAATTTATGTAATTTAAAGTTTAGGGAGCCCAGTATGCACAAATATTCAAAGACAGTGTGCAAAAAAGAAAATGTTAATGCATGAGAAAAACATTGGGGTTTTTGCCTTAAACTGCATGTTATCAACATAAAGTAGGCCCCTCTTTATGTCTGTAAAGAGGAGACTTGTGGGAACCCATAGAGCCCATTTTCATTCAGACATCATGATGTCAGAGGTCAAATGACCGCTCTGTAAATCGTCATGCCAAATTGCCGAGCAAAAAAAATAGCCTCACTTTCCACCGTATTACGTCAACTTCCCGATGTGATATCCTGGCATGTTTTTTACCAATGGATTCCTTAGATATTCTAGTTTCATAAGAAAGATGTGAAAATTAAACCTGCTACAGCCCTCTCAGCCCGCCAGCTGGCCGATGAGCCCAATGTGCAGGCGGATCATCAGAATGCCAAGGGGTTCCATTTATTACTGTAACATGAGGCAATCTCAACATTTTGTTGCATTTTCTTTAATTTGTTATTCTTTTACATTGACAAAAAAACAAATTTTCACTTGAATTTTTATGTAATTAATATTTGTGGTGTTGTAAACAAGTAAACAGCAGCTTGGAGGCGACCCAGGTTCTATCTGCTTGTAACAGCCAGCCACCATTTTGGAAAATTGCCGGCCATGGCCATCAGAATGCAAATATGGGATGGCCCAATATCCAGTCTTTTTCTAAATATATTAAGCTATATGTGTACCAAATTTGGTGCTTTTATCAAAAAATGAACAATAGGTTAGCTATGCCACCCCACTATAATAATTCAAAAGCTTCAACAGTTTTTTTTTTTTTTTACAAATGTCCTTGCTTCGTAAAAGCAAATTACACAAATGTTGTGTGTAAATGGTAATGGTAAATGGACCTGCACTTATATAGCGCTTTTCTATTCGCTTTGCGACCACTCAAAGCGCTTTACACTACAGACTGCGCTCATTCACCCTTTCACACACACACATTCATACTGGTGGCAGAGGCTACCCTAAACGGTCCCACCTGCCACCATTGGGAATTCATTCACACACCGATGAACACAGCATCGGGAGCAATTTGGGGTTCAGTATCTTGCTCAAGGGATCGAACCACCACCCCTTCGGTTGGGGGCCAACCAACCAAATATTCAGGCAATGTACAATTTAATACAGTTAGTTGGTTAGTTAGTTAGTCAGTTAGTTAGTTAGAAGAATCAGAAATACTTTCTTGATTCCCAGGGAGAAATTGCTTTCATTGTTGTTGTAAAGGAAATAGAAATAGAAATACAATATAAAATACAAATGTGACAAGTCTGAAGTAAAGTACAGATATGTACAAAAAAAAATAAAAATAGAAATAGTTACTTAGTTACTTAGTTGTGTTAAGCACATACAAGGGCCCAGTCCACATGGACTTAAAAGGCATTAAAAAACCTTTTTAGAAATGGAAAAAATAATCTATAGAATCAGAAATCGACAATAAGAATATTTGAAACTATGGAATAAGTGGATTTGATTTATGAGAATTACAATCAAACAATATTACAGTTTATTATTCTTATTATTCTTATTCTTATTAATAATAATAATCATAATAATCATAATGTTATTTTTTTATTTAATATCTTATACGTAGATATGTGTATACTAGTGTACTTTTTTTTTTTAAACCTTACTATTATTTTCCTTGTTCTATTGTCTACTTATGTACCTTATTGTTTGTTTTGACTTTGCAGTTGTGAGTTGCTCACTGTAAAAATATATCAACTTGCCGGTATGAAGAACATGATATGTAAACGGATGCAAATTTCTATAAACTCCTGCAATAAAGTATTAAATAAATTGATTGAAATAGGCACCATAATGTAAACTGGGTACAATGTTGCTTTATAGATTGAGGGGGGCGTGTTGTGACGTCATGATATTAGTGAAAGGACCCTCCCATATTTGGGCGCCGCTTCCTGTGACGCTCTCCGCCCCATGATGGTGTGCATGTCGCTCGTGTGGCGGCGCGGCTCCGTGTTTGCCGCGCTGCTCCGAAAGGACTGGGTGTGCAGTTTGGCGGGGCTCTCAGCCAGGTACTACAGCACCAAGACGGCTCCTCAGATACCCGGCATGGAGTACCAGGTACGCTCTGTTTCAGCCTCTTCTACCGGTCTGTGCACTTGGCTGCTAGCGAGCTAACTGAGCTAGCAACCCCACGCTAGTTTGATAACTTTAGAGCTCAACTTTAAGAGACTGTTCGGTTGTGAGATACAGAGGAACATGGCTGACTGGTGTTGGAACATTAAGCGGCATTGCGGAGTCCAAAAAAACCCACATGATTTCCGAGTGGCTGTACGATGAAAAGTTGCTGTGGACAGAGCTCACAGGGTCCTGTCCGTTGTACTATCTGTTACTGATAGTAATTACTGACTCAGCGTTAAAGTTCAACTACTGTGTAAACACGTGGGCTAAACCCACTCTGATACCATATATGAGAGTCTGACTGTGTCTACCTCTTGCATATCGTCACACTGTTATACATAATAAGTCATTTTGTGTCAAATTTTTTTTTTTGCCTAAATCATCTCCTTATGACGCCGGCCACCTATGGTAAAATCTCCTACATCCTCAGTTGATCAGATCATGTGATTTTACCCCTTTAAGATAATAGCCTATGTCAAGTGTGTGACTTAAGCTGATTTATTATGCCTAAATCAAAATAAAATGTGACTTAGGCAGTTTTGTTAACATGCTTTTGTGATATAAGCAAGATATGGCAACACTTTATTTTGGTGTCTACATAAGAGTGACATGAGCCTGTCATAAACATGACATGGGATCTGTCATGAACATTAAGGACACTTTGTAAGTAACATTAATGCGCATGATACTTGTCATGTCATGTTTCTGACAGGCTTGTCATGTCATTTTTCTCACAGGCTTGTGTGACTTTCTTACCTGTTTAACTGTATTTTGTGTCCCCAAAATTAAATTCAATCAAGAATTTTTTTGTCAAATGAGACACCATGCTTATGTTTTTACTGGGCATTTTACAGCCCCATGTTTGGCGTTTAACATTTCAGGAAGAGCTGACAAGAATGCTTAAAACATGCAGAAATAATTGTTTTTATTACCTAGTTTACTTTTTAAAGTGTTATTATTAAAGTCTGTTTTATTTTATTTTTATACATTACAGTTTGTAAAGTGTGAGTATTAAGAAAAGTGCTATACGAGTCTGATGTATTATTATTAACGTGATATTAGAGCTTTGAAACCCAGAGGCCCCATGGTACGATTTTATCCCAACACTTGAGTCATGATATGATATGATTGCGATTTTAAGCATTTTGCGATATGGTGAGCATTTTCATACAATATATTGTAATTTAACTGAACTGAACTGATATCAAACATGTATGGACGACAACAACTGAAGCATTTTATTAAACTTTCACAAACAAGCTTCACTGCTCTGTTTTTTTAAATGAAACATTAAAAAAAGCCGAACTTTGCAGCGTTATTTCGACAACTTCCCGACATGATATCCTGTCGCAGATGGTGCCTATGGATTGTTTTGTAAAATAAGAGAAAATTTGTTTAAAAAGCATGATGTCAAAGGTCACATGACCGCTTTGAAAATCACCATGAAACATCAAAAATAGCCTCATTTTGCAGCGTCATTTCAACATACCAGTATCTCCAGTATTTTCCTAAAAGTGAGTCCGCTATGGCCTCCGAAAAACGGCAAATATCGATACTTGGTGGCCATGAATCGATAAATGTCTATGCAGTATCTTTTTTATCCACCACCTCTAGCTGTCACCTCCATATATTCATAAGACAACCTGCATCTGTTTCTGTGAATGAAAACTGAAGTTAGCAATCAGTAAAGCTAACTCAGATTCTGTCTGCTTGGTATCAAGGATGATGGGTTTTTTTTAACAAACAAGCCCATTACAACTGCAATTCTCATTGTTGATGGGTATTGTTTTTAAAGCCCATGTGTTTGATTTAATAGAAGTTCACAAAAGAGGAAATAATCATATTTTAGAATTTCAAACCACTGATTTTTTGCATTTGTTCACATAAGAATAATAAATGATAAACTAAACAATTGTTTACATCAAGGCATTTTATGCATTAATCAATGCATTCGCCACGTTTTGTTGGAAGGAATTACTTTGGCTCACTGGGAAGGGTACAGGCTGTAAAAGTGTGCCAGTAACTTTGGACAGAGTAGTCAATTGTCTCAAAGCAATAAATTAATTAATAAAGCATGGTTTGGCTTTTTTTTTTTTTTTTTACTTTCTTTTTATTGATTTTTCAGTGAAAAACAAAACACAAACATAATTATACACACAGAACAGGTACATCAGACAGGGTCATCCATGGCAAAATACAATGGATACAATGGCAGGTTTTATTCTAAACAAAGGGCTGGCAGAACTCAGGCTGATGAATCGGGTCTAGAGGCTTTAAGGCACCCACAGTTCTTTAGTATGGTTTGGCTTTTTGAACAATATCCTTATTCACTTCCTGGTGGAGAGTTAGATGGCAAAATGGATCCCACTTTGATGTTTGTACGTTAATATTTAACTGGCACAAGCAGCTGCTCAGCTTAGTATAAAGCTCACGGATTAACAAGGTTGATCCGTTTTGTTTTGAATAAGCCGAAGCATCACAGTTCACCGTTTTGCACCGTCTAATGTAAAAATCAGTCATCTGACATCTTGACAGCAAGTCAACATTTACCCTTTCCCTTTGCTGCAGGATGCCGTCTGCACTCTGAACACACTACAGACCAATGCCAGCGCTCTGGAGCAGGTACGGCGGGAGCGGAGCCACCCTCAGCAGCAGCTGGAGGCCATGATAGGCTTCCTGGAACGATCCGGTCTCACTGTAAGTCTGTTTTTAGCAGCATTATGATGTTTGATGTGGGTATTTTGGTCTTATACTGTGTGTGTTTCATAGGTGGAGGCACTGGACCATCTTAATATCATTCATGTGACGGGCACAAAGGGCAAGGTGAGTCAACAAGACACAAGAGCTGCTTGTGTGATTTGTATGTTGCATTTAAAGACCATAGAAGTCACTTACATAGGTGTTTACATATAGTAAAACCCTGCATTTTAGATATGTAATGATCTGGCTTACATCATAGGCTATGCCTTGTAATATTGAGCTCTAAGCTCCCATGATGCAAGCCCTGGCAAAGGTCAGGCAAACATGCTTTCATTCTCTGCAGGAGACAAATATTGTGACAGCTCTAGGAGGAAGGACCTCTGACTGTTTGTTTATCTTTCAGGGGTCAACATGTGCGTTCACTGAGCAGATTTTGAGAAGTTATGGCTTCCGCACAGGATTTTACAGGTAAAACTGCCACTTATGAAGTAAATTGACTCTATTTGATATGGAGGTATACAATCCTAAGTACATGGAGCTCGTGCTTTTTGTTTTGCAGCCAGAGGTAGTCCAAAGTAAAAGTGTTTTTAACACCATAATAGACCAGGCCTCAGGAATTTTTTTTTCCACTGCTGAAACTTAATGACCATAACATTAACATTTTAGAACATTTTAGTGTGTGAAAATACTCTTCACTTATATAAAGACAATTCATCCTTTTTTGTAAAAATTAAAATATAAGATCTGAATTTTGTTACGTAGTGGGAGGAGTGTTAAACCTAGTAATATAGGTGGCATGAGGCTTCAAGTATGATGTTGAATGTCTATCAACTGATAATCAAACTGCAGCAGGTGATAGAGATGCTGTGGTAAATTTGAATTCAGTATTTTACAATAGGTGTGGAACAGTTTACAAAATCCATATTATCCATATCGCAATTTTTGGTTTGTTTCGGGTGCAATCCCAATATAAAAATGCTTTTCAGTTCTGTATTTATTTAGCAGGAACAACAGTTTGCCCCAGCTTTATTATTAGGGCCTCGGGGCAATTGCACCGAGCACTGGTCCCATACAGCAATAGCTGTAGGGACCAGTAGGGAAGAGTTGCAGGACAAATTATATATCAAAACGCGCGGTTTGATCGGGATCGGTGTGCTATTACTTTTCTCTACAGAATACGAATTTTTCGCGACGTAAGTCGCGAAAAACTGCCCAAAATTTTGCATTGAAACGAATGGGACGGCCGACAAAAAATGAGCGAAAAAGAACAATAATTGGAGATTTTTTAAACGTCTACTTCTCCGGCATAATTTCACCTAGAGACTTCATTTAAACTTTAAACAGTAGACACAAGTCTTGTGTATTGGTGTATTAATTTGCGTTTCGATAGGTCATATAGTTTTTTATCAATCCCTGTTTAATGACCATGATCATTTTTGGAGAAATTCTGAGATTATAATGGGTGTGTATTGCACGGAATGTTCGTGTCACAGTGTGTGACATCATCGCCAGAGTGTAGAGAGAGAGAAAAAATTGTCAAAAAATAAATTTGAAAACTGCGCTCCAGGCCGCAAATTCTACTCCTACAGAAAGAATTTATACATAGAAACGTAGGAAAATTTGTCTTCTCACTCACAATCTTCTGGTAAAGCTGTCATTTATAGTTTGGGCGTACGACGCACAGATTCGCCACCAAAACCACCAACTGCCTCATTGGGTCACATATTAAAAACGCAGGGAGATTTCGGAAAAAGGGAAGATGGAACAGTTTTTTTAGATCGCTCTAACAAAGCTATTTTTAAATTTTTCTAAAAAAAAATCACATGTAGACGTTCAGGAAGAACTCGGGACGCTCAAAGTGAAGTCGGATTAATGATAGGTATTATGGTTTTGCCAAAAATGCTTTCTGTTCGAGGCCAGAAATTCCAGTCCACCTCTGGCTGCTGTCACTCTTTCATTAACAGCTGCAGTTAATTCTGTTGATTGCTTTGATCTGATTGCCTTTGATCTTTGATGTGATTACAGTTACAGATACACACACACATGCGCGTAAGCACGCACACTCCTCACACATGCATACACATGCTTCAAACACACGCACACACACACACACACACGCACACACACAGTAACTTTATGTGATTTTAATTACACACACACACACACACACCGGCAGTAGCCCCCGAGGCCCTTTCAAAATTTCCCCAGAGGAAATTTTCTAGTTGTTACATGCACACCATCCAAGGAAATTCTTTGTTGAGTCAAAGTTACAGGCAAAAGAAGGTGTGTCTGAACTTTTGACTGGCACTGTGCATTTTGAGATCCTTGATATTGGTTTCTTGCATCATAACATCAGTTCATAAATAACGTGCAAAATACTGTTTTCCTTTTCTTGTTGTAGTTCCCCACATCTGGTTCAAGTCCGGGAGAGGATCCGAATCAACGGACAGCCCATCGGTAAAGAGCTCTTCACTAAATACTTCTGGCAAGTTTATGGACGTCTCGCCGAAACTAAGGTACGTCATGTAACAGGGCAGACGTGTTTTTAAAAGCATTTTAAATGTAACTGTCTGTTTAACTGAAAGTGGAACGAGCTGGAAAGAAGCTGCCAGACTAACTGTGGCTACTCATTCACTTCACTCAGGGAAATCATTCAGTGGATTAACCTTTAATGGTCTAAAAGTAACAGTTGGTGTTCCACGCTGTGATCTCTGTGGCCTTTTACAATGACGGCACAGAGAAAAAACATAATGAAAGAACAAACAACAGACAGCACACTTGGAAAAACATTAAAAACAGTTACAGTGAAAGGCAGAGTTATTGGTTATCATAGTTTTAAACTGACCCATAGTGATAATTGTGTTGAGTTTGAGTGAATGTTGTAAGATGTTCCAGGTAGATGCAGTTTTTCCAAATTCAGTATTTGTCCGGGGAGCATTAAGTAATGACTTGAGCATGAGGAATCATCACTATGTGACCAGTTTAGTAAAGTGCTGAGGTATGGTGGCATGCTGCCTATCAAGATTGTTAGTGATAACAGATTCCAGTGGAGTGGAGGCAGAAGCATCTCTATAGATAACATCAGAATAATCCAGAATGGATAGAAAGACAGCCTAAATGATCTGTTTCCTACAGAACAGAGGGAAGTTTGGATAACGCTTTATATTAAGGTCCTTGTAATAACCATTAATTAACAAGTAATAAGGCCCTTGTAAGTCCTTACAAGATGCTTGTTAACATTGTGTGTTTATAAGCTTATATAAGTGTTAATAATGGCATTTCAAACACCCATGACCCACCCATTATGTCTTTGCCATGCCTTTATTAATCTTATTTTGTTTGCTTATTGATATTAAAATATACTTTATTGCTCATCTATTATAAGTTAACTATGCTTTTTGCAACTACCGGATCTAAAGCGAGAACAATGCCTTATTACTTGTTAATTAATGGTTGTTAAGGACCTTATTATAGCGTTACCGAAGTTTGTTTTGTAGTATCCGATTTTTTGTTTTAATTTTTCTTGCAAGTATGTTAATATGAAATTTGAATGTGAGTTTTTTGCTCTAATCAGACGGCCAGATATTTATATTCTGAAACCCACGAACATCCTGTTTGAATTAAAGCTTCATCCTGTAAAATTAGTGTCACATGTTGTAATTGAGTCAATAGAAAATGAGACTCCTCAGGTTTCCTCATGTGGCCAAGCACACTTTGGTCACGTTGGACAGCGTGCCGCTTGATTACTTAATTGATTTAGACGAACCGATGTACAGCATACGTCGTGTCACAATGTAGGGACACGCACACACTGACAGTGTGTCTAGGAACGAGGTTGCTGAGAGTAAACCAGACGGTAAAGCTGTGAGCTTATAAACACTGAGCCGAACGCCGTGGTAGACCAGTTTGGGTTTTCAAAGGCTAGTGTTGATATTTTGAACAGGACAGTCCCATATAATGATGAGATCATGATAGTGTTGTTCTTGGGTGTTTTGAGGTGAACAGAGGTCTAGAGGTGGACTGGAATTTCTGGCCTCGAACAGAAAGCATTTTTGGCAAAACCATAATACCTATCATTGATCTGACTTCACTTTGAGCGTCTTGAGTTCTTCCTGAACGTCTACATATGTTTTTTTTTAAGAAAAATAGCTTTGTTAGACTGATCTAAAAAACAGTTAAATCTCACTTTTTCCTAAATCTTCCTGCATTTTTAATATGGGACCCAATGAGGCTGTTGGTGGTTTTGGTGGCGCATCTTTGCGTAGTACGCCCAAACTATAACTCTGACAGCTTTACCATAGGATTGTGAGTGAGAAGACAAATTTTCCTACATTTCTATGTATAAATTATTTCTGTAGAGTGGAATTTGCGGCCTGGAGCGCAGTTTTCAAATTTCTTTTTTGACAGTTTTACCTCTCCCTCTACACTCTGAGCGATGACATCACACACTCTGACACGAACATTCCGTGCAATACACACCAATTATAATCTCAGTATTTCTCCAAAAATGATCATGGTCATTGAACAGGGATTGATAAAAAACTATATGACCTATCGAAACGTGGATTAATACACCGATACACAAGACTTGTGTCTACTGTTTAAAGTTTAAATGGAGTCTCTAGGTGAAATTATGCCGGAGAAGTAGACATTTAAAAATCTCCCATTATTGTTCTTTTTCGCTCATTTTTTGTCGGCCGTCGCATTCATTTCAATGCAAAATTTTGAGCAGTTTTTCGTAAATTCGAATTCTGTAGAGAAAAGTAATAGCACACCGATCCCAATCAAACCGCACGTTTTGATATATAATTTGTCCTGCAACTCTTTAAGTTGTAGGACTAGTAGCAGGACGAAAAGCGTCCGGAAGAGGAATAAGAAAAAATCCACAGTATAACAGTAGTGCCCCGAGCACTGGTCCCTACAGCTATTGCTGTATGGGACCAGTGCTCGGTGCAATTGCCCCAAGGCCCTAATTAGGATGAAAAATTACACAGATCAGTTAGAAATTCCAAATTCTTAACGACCATCAATCAATTATCGCTTAATTATTCCCATCCCTAATGACCACTGAGATGAGATGTAGACTGCGGGTTTGTTCTTTCTAAAAAACATTTTTTGTCAGTTTTTTTTTTGCAAGATGCTTAAAGATTCTCCACAAGGGGGAATTAGATGGTGTGCAGGATTGCAGAGAAATTACTCAAACAAGGTGATTCAGTCATGTTTTTCCTCTCAAGGATGCCCACGGAGGGACGATGCCAGGATACTTCCGTTTCCTCACCATCTTGGCCTTCCATGTGTTTCTCCAGGAGAAGGTAAGCCAGCAGGCCGCCTTCATCAGCAGCCAGCAAATAGGAACCCATTGTTCCCTTGTTGCGCCTCATTGGCAGTCTGCCCAGTGGTTATTAACATATCTCGCAAAAGTTTTATGACTCAAATGACTAAATCTAAAGAACTGTGTTCTTTGTTCAGGTGGATTTGGCTGTAATTGAGGTTGGGATTGGAGGAGCATATGACAGCACCAACATTATAAGGTAAGACTGGTTACTTTATTATAAGGAAGTGGTTAACTAGGACTTTGTGCCTGAATCACCTTGAGAAACAGACTCATGCCAGCTGTAATATCTGTAAAGGTTTGGACCCAACAAAGGACAGCTGTTGTATAACATTCAAATTTTATCCATGATATCAAACTTCATCATAGAGCTGATAACACACAGGTGGAGTGTTGATACAGTCCCATTGTACATGTGTTTTCTTATTCAGTGCAGCTGTTTGGCTCATTGGTGTGTTTTTAATAGTTTTTGGACAACAATGGTGCTCTATCTGTATCCATCAGATCAACCAGTAAATGTTCTACAGTATAGTATCGCGATATTTTGCGTGGCAATATTATATCGATTCATTGCTGCCAATGATCAGTATTTAGTGATCCGACAGCCGGCGTTTTCACCGTTCCCAAGGCCTTAGCAACTCACTTTTCGGAATAAACTGAAGACACTGGTATCATATGAAACTAGAAGATCTAAGGAATCTATAGGCACCAGTATGTCAGGATATCGTGTAGGGAAGTTGTCGAAATAACGCTGCAAAATTAGGCTATTTTTTTATGTTTCATGGTGATTTTTTAAAGTGCTCATGTGACCTCTGACCTCATGCTATCTCAATGAAAACAGGCTCTCTGGGTTCCCACAAGTCTCCTCTTTACACACAGGGCTGTCTCCCAGTTCAGAACTGAGAATTTTTTCTAATTTGACAAAAACAATTCTTGATTGAATTTATTTTTGTGGACACAAAATGCAGTTAATATATTGTTTCTCAATACTCACCATATTGCAAAATGCTTAAAATCGCAATAATATCATATCGTGACTCAGTCTTTTTATTTCTCCACAATGACCAACACCAACAAATTCATATTCAGTCAAACTGAACTGAACTGATATCAAACATGTATGGACGACAACAACTGCAGCATTTTATCAGACTTTCACAAACAACAAGCTTCACTGATCTCAATTTTTTTTTAATGAAACATTAAAAAAAAGCCGAACTTTGCAGCGTTATTTAGACAACTTCCCGACACGATATCGTGGCACACATGGTGCCTATAGATTCCTTTAGATCTTATAGTTTCAAATGATACCAGTATCTCCAGTAGTGGCAGCCAATCAATTATAAATATTGCCATACAAAAAGGTGCAAAAGATAAAACACTAGAGGGCTATTTACTGTTGTATTACTCTTAAACATCTTCTGTAATAGGATGTTTGGTGTCGGCGGTGAAAGCTTCTATGGCTGAACAGACAGAAAAGAACCTCAAACACTGTTTTATGTCACTATTATGACATCACAGAGCTGGATATGTTTTAACTGAAAGTAATGTTGAGCTTAGCAGCACCATATTAGGCTGAAGCCTGATTTCCACCGGGCGCGTTACTGCAGCGTCACGTCAGCGTCGCGTATGACGTTGCAAATGGGTAACACTCTAATCAGTGAGAGCATTTCCACCGGGCGCGTAGCGTAACGTTACAGCAGCATCACGTCAGCGTCTCTACGCGAGCATTAGGTAGGACTTCTATTTCTCCGCGAGACGCTGCCAAACCGCGTAAATCTAAACAGAGCAGATCGCACCAGACAGGAAGTCCGACTCAGAATCAGCGTAAAACACATTTCGGCCCCTTTCAAAATAAAACACACTACGCAGTTCATGCAGCCTAAAACTACTTCACATCAACATTATGTTATGATCGAGGCACCAGATCAGCAATCAATCAATCAATCAATCAAAGGGTCTCAGAGGATCGGCGACACGGACGACAAGAGACTGATTGTTGAAGTGGAACATCATACAATCATTTATGACATAACATATTGTTTTTATAAGGATAGATGGTCAGATCAACAGATCTTTCACGTCAGAGAAGCAAAGTAAGTTGGTTTTTGTTGTTGTTGTTTACTTTATACACACAGTTTATCCATAGACTGTATAAATAGAGTTTAGAGTTTCTCACGGGATCTTGCGGTCTCCCGTATGGTCAGGATTATCGCGTGATCTCGTGATCTTGTTATCTCGCGTGTATACGACCGGCTTGCTAAGCTGACGTGCTGCTGCTGTAACGCGCCCGGTGGAAATCCCCAGTGAGGCTGACTACTGATTGTTAGGACCTACCAGTTACTATTTAAGTCACATTGCCAACCAAGATGCTTCGTCAACACTGTAGTTACTGCTTTACTGTCTGCGTAAAGTTTCGTTTGCAACTTTGTTAGTGATGAAATTAACTGTGACCAATGTTTTTTCGGCTCTGTGGTTGTGTGTCCACAGGAGTCCGTGGGTGTGTGGCATCGCCTCTCTGGGTATCGACCACATCCACATCCTTGGAGACACCATAGAGAAGATCGCCTGGCAGAAAGGAGGCATCTTTAAGGTCTGTTGGCTGAACATGTGGGTAATGGGTCGCTGCACTACATACAGTCATGGAAAAAATGATTAGACCACCCTTGTTAATGCCTGGTACAACTAAAGGTACATTTGTTCGGACGGACAAATATAATGATAACAACAAAAATAGCTGATAAGAGTTTAATTTAAGAGCTGATGTCTAAACATTGTCCATGGTTTTCTTGATAATAACCAAAAGCATTATTATGGAAAATCTCTAGATATCAGCTCTTACATTAAACAAGAAAATTAAGAAAGCAATGGTCTAATTATTTTTTCCATGACTGTGTATGTATGTATGTATGTATGTATGTATATATATATATATATATATATATATATCACTTTTGTGCTTTTAACTTCGTCTTCCAGTCTTCTTCAGCAAATTGGATTTGCTCTGTTTGTCATGGAGATGGAAATGCAAATTTAAAGTTTCTTTGACTTTATTTCGATGGAGCAGCTGCAGATTGAACATCTTCATGTAAACGGAGCAAACTCCACCCAATGGAGAAGACTTTTTGGTCTATTTACGGTCAAAAATAAACAAACATTTAGTTGGAAGCAAAGGTTTCTTCAAACCTGAATTCAGGCTTCAGGTTAAGACAGTGAAGTAACTCATTGCTGTAGAGTATTGATCTTTACTTGCTGTTAATCCTGTGTTTGTGTTCTCAGCCCGGGGTTCCTGCCTTCACAGTCAAACAGCCCGAAGATGCGATGGCGATGCTCAGGAGCAGGGCCAAAGAGATCAGAGTAAGTGACCACTCACACTCATGTAGTTTTCAGTCAGGATTACTATTTTACGGATTTCTGTGAGATCATGTTGCATGGATGCATCTGGATGACTGCGGGTACAGCATTACTACATTATTATGTACCCAAAATTAACTTGTTTTGCAATGATTTAACTGCAATAAATTAATCATAGTATGGCCAAATAACTACAACATGAAGCCAATTTGTAAAAGAGCTGAATTCTTGGTTTGTCAGAACTATCTGCAAGACAACATGCAAACAACTTTTAAAATGCTTGTTCATTCCAAACCCCATTCAAAAAACAGAGTTATGCAGGAGTTTCTCAATGCCTGGCAGAGATCTGCACTTTTCTAGTTTTGGCTGTGTCGGGGCTTATGGCATAAAGTTTGGCATTGTATTTTTAGATATTGGAGGTTCAACCTCCACTCCTATAATAACGAGTAACTAGTAATAATAAATAGTCTGATACAGGCCCCGTTTACACGAGGACGCTTGCAGGTAAAAACGACAAAATATTTTATCGGAAGTGCCTTTCGTTTAGACGGTGACGGCGTTTTGGGGCTTAAAAAACGCAAAAATCTGAAACCACCTTCCAAAGTGGAAAAGTTGAATCCGCTCCGCCGTAGCGTGTCGTCTACACTGCCAAGACGCAAAACTCTGATCTGATCTGCTCACGTCACGTACGCGTTTACGTCACATACATGCCCCAGTACAGGAAAATAAACAAACATGTGGGATTATTTCCATGCGTCGGACCTTCAAGCTGCTCTGGCAGCTCTAATAAACTTACAGGAGTCTTTCCACAAAATGTACAGGATACGTACAGATAGTATTAGTGAACAGAGAAGGATCTGGAATTACCTCTATCACATTTTGGATGCACCGATTGGTCGGAGGCGAGCCAGACGGCTTTGGACGAGACCTGGGAGATCTAGTGATGGTGGAGAACTTTGTGGAAGGAGTAGCTGATGAAAATGTGTGGCGTGAAAACTTCCACATGCCCAAAGATGCTCTTATCGCTTTAAGTGATGCCGCCTGGCATGCATACAATCCAATTCCACACACTTTTGCGTCACCGTATGCACGCAGACTTCCTCCCGAAAACGCTCGTCTAAACGCGGAATAAAAAGTGAAGACGCGACGCCACTTTTGCGTCTTCTGTTCAGACCGTCATCATATAAACGTAGCCACAGACATTTTGTCCTCTAAGGAACTATTGCAGCTTTTTAGGGGTAAAATAAACTTTTCAGCAGCTAACGGAGTCCTAACTTGTTGCTCCAGTGTCCTCTGCGGGTGTGTCCAGACTTGGAGGACTACCAGACGGATGGACCTCTGCGTCTGGGCCTCGCAGGGCAGCACCAGCGCTCCAACGCCTCCCTGGCCCTCCAGCTGAGTCACACCTGGCTGCAGAAAAGATGTCTACCAGGTGGGTTTGAACTGTATGTCCGTTGATTAGAGAAGATACGGTAGCAAGCAAAAGTATTTGAACTCTTCGAAATAACCTGCTTGTCTGCTGTGAACCGGTGAATACCTGAAACTTTTACAGTTTGATGCAAATCAACAATTCTTGATTGCGGGTCTTCAGAGATCTCTTTTTTTCGAGGCATGGTTCACATCAACAGGTGCTTCTTTGAGTGTTTTTTACAGGTCAAAGCATCTCTGCACCTCACTCAAATCTTGTTTCATTGTTAGGACTCCAAGTTTACTAACTCCTGACTCCAATCAGCTCTTGATGGAGTCATTAGCCAAAGGGTTCACTTACTTTTTCTACCAGCATTATGAATGTTTCATGGATATGTTCAATAAAGACATGAAATATTTTAATTGTTTGCTTGGTATAAGCACGTTGTGTTTGTCTATACTTGGGACTTGGATGCAGATCAGATCACATTTTATGACAAATTAATGCAGAAAACCAGGTCATTTCAAAGGATTCACATACTTTTTCTTGCAACTGTACCTCTGTTTTTGGTTTAGCTTCACTAACGTAAATATATATATATATATCAAAATAAACCCCTTATGTAGAGTAACATTTGAAAGTCTACTGGCTCTCCAGCTGTCTGACCTCGCTCTCACTCTGCTCCCACTATTACCATCACATATCACAGTTAAGAGTTTATTTTGACCAAACAAGAGTTGGTGATTGTTGAAAAAGTCTAAAGATTTATTTTTCTGTTTCTGTCTTTCAAATTATATTTCTGTTTCTAAAATTACCGGGGTATGCTGCGAGGGATTATAGTACTGATCCGTTGGGATCCTTTATTTTTAGAAAGCCTAGTGATTGATGTGTATGTATGGTTTGTGCACCTGTCTGATCAGAACAAACATAGACTATTAATCCTTTCAACCTCTCAGAGTAACAAGTATCACTATCACATGAGCCCCCAGCACGACGTTTTAACTGCGACAAGCTTTAAACCCAGCCTGAAAATGAGGAAAACCTGAAACCATTGCATAAGTGTTTATGGAGCACCACTGCCATATACTGCAATGTGACTGGCCGGTCTGCGTTTGCAAAGTAAATAAAAAGTTTAATAATCCAAAAAACATTGTTAATAATGGGACACTTTGTAGTTATGGAGATTCGTCTCATAGATCAGCCTGTAAAACTAGTTTTCTTTCTCAATAGAGGTCAAAAGAATATTAAAAGAAATCCCAATTTATCATGTGAGCGTTGTAGCTCTTTTTGTAAATGTCACGTCTGAATAAAGCCGTAACTGGCACCAACAGTCTGAGAAACGCCAACCAAAACGAGCTGTCCTCTCTCCACAGATAAAAGCTTCCCCGTCGTCGGTGCTGAGGACACCGGAGCCCTGCAGGCGACTCCCTTCAAGCCCAGCCCCATCATGGTGAAAGGTGAGCACTTTATGCTGCTTTATGAATCTAACTAAGCTGAATAAATGAGTTCACTGGTTAATAATTAAAATGACTTGGGACTGAACAGGCAGTGAAGTACATTTGGAAAAGTACAACTGTTTCTGCAGCATTAGCAGACGTGAAAAACAAATGTGCAAAAACTAGTTTGACTTGAAATAAAAAAACGATGCTGTTGCTCTTGGCAGCACGTTTATATTATGTCAGAATACCACATGCTTCAAGTGCACAATTAACCGTCATAAATACTTCAATAAAATGTCCCGGAGTCATAATGCAACTGTCGAGGTGTTTGTGTATCAGTAATGGTAAATAGAAAAGTAATAGATTTATTAATTGGCTTATCTTAAACATGACTTGACAATTAGCCTGAAGGCTTATTTTATTCTGGCCAGATGAATGTGAGGCAAACTGAAAAAATTACAGAAAAATTACAGAAATTACAAGAATTGTGACAATTCTGACAAGTGGTGAAAAGGGCCTATAAATACCATGTTTTCTTATTTTGATAAATACAGTTTTATTCATATTTTGAATTGCTTTATGTTAGTGGTGAGTTTGATATTTTTGGGCAGTGAATTCCATTCTTTCATACCTCTATACAGAAACGTGCGCTTGATGGCGTTAGATCTTGCTTTAGGTAATGTAAAGTTACCTACAGCTGCATATCTAGTGATATATTTATGACTCTGCACTAAAAGCAAGGTTTTTAAACAAAATAAAAGGTGCTTTAAGGACAGATATATTTCTAATAACAATTAGCAGTGAGTACAATAGTCTGTCTTTGCGGTGATCAACGGTGATCAGTGTTTGACTACTGATCTAAAACCTGAGGATTTAGTTTGTAAAGAGTTGTTTTGTCAGCTTGTGGAAACGCCTGTCAAGCAGTATGTGACACGATCACAGCATTCATTCAACAGTGTGTAATGTGCTGTGTGTTTGTTCTCAGGGCTGGCGGACACAGAGTGGCCCGGGAGGAATCAGACTCTGAAACACGGATCGGTCACGTACTTCTTGGACGGAGCTCACACCATGCGCAGTATGCATGCCTGCGTGGAATGGTTCAAAGAGACCGCAGCCCAGCACGAAAGAAATGCAAGGTGAGCTCTGAGGACATGACACTCACCCAAACTACATCTATCCAGCAACATATAACTTCTAAAAGGAGACACCCAGTGGTGAGCCTCGTCGAATCACATCAGACAGAACAAACCTGTGGGTTCTTTGCATTGTGACTTGAAGATCATTCAGGTAAATGCTGCTTCATTACGTCACGTCCTGCAGAAATAAACCAAACTGTTAGGGGTTGGGAAAAACTCGATACAGCATAGTATTGTGATATTTTGCTTGGCGATATTATATTGATTCATGGCCGCCAAGTATCGATATTTAGCACCGGCGGGCCATCTGACCGATGTTTTTGTTTTTTTCCGGAGGCTGTAGCGAGCTCACTTTTAGGAATATACTGAAAGATCATATGAAACTAGAAGATCTAAGGAATCTATAGGCACCATGTGCATATCGTGTCTGGAAGTTGTCAAAATAACGCTGCAAATTTCTGCTTTTTTTAATGTTTCACTTAAAAACACAGAGCAGTGGAGCTTGTTGTTTGTGAAAGTTTGATAAAATGCTGCATTTGTTGTCGTCCATACGACTGATACGAAGATCATCCTCCTTTCCGTTCATCCAGACATTAAAGAATATTATATTATATCCATGTGTTGGGCTCACTTTTAGTAATATACTGGTATCATCTAAGATAAGAGAAGATCTAAGGAATCTATAGGCACTATGTGCATCAGGATATCGTTTTGGGAAGTTGTTGAAATAATGCTGCAAAGTAAGGCTAGTTTGGTGTATTTTTTTGTAACCATTTTTAAAATGATTTCTTTAAAAAACTGTTAATCTGCCTTGATAAAAAAAGTTACCAGAAAAAGTCAAAATCACCAGAAAAAAAAATCTAATTTACCAGAAAAAAAGGTAGAAATTACCAGAAAAAAAAGGAGAAATTGTGTGTCAGGATATCGTGTCTGGAAGTTGTTGAAATAACGCTGAAAATTCGGCTTTTTTTATGCTTTATCAAAAAAAATTGAGAGCAGTGAAGCTTGTTGTTTTTGAAAGTTTGATAAAATGCTGCATTTGTTGTCGTCCATACATGTTTGATATCAGTTGAGTTCAGTTTGACTGAATACTTTGTTGGTCAGTCTGTGGGTTTGACTCTCATTGTGGAGAAATAAAAAGACTGAGTCACGATATGATATTATTGCGGTTTTAAGCATTTTGCGATATGGTGAGTATTGAGAAACAATATATTAACTGCATTTTGTGTCCACAAAATGTAATACAATCAAGAATTGTTTTGTCTAATAAGAAAGAAAAATCAGTTCTGAACTGGGAGGCAGCCATGTATGTAAAGAGGAGACTTGTGGGAACCCAGAGAGCCTGTTTTCATTGAGATAGTATGACATCCGAGGTCACATGAGCACTTTAAAAAATCACCATGAAACATAAAAAAATATCCTTAATTTGCATCATTATTTCGACAACTTCCCAACACAATATCCTGACATACTGGTGCCTATAGATTCCTTAGATCTTCTAGTTTCATATGATACCAGTATCTCCAGTTTATTACAAAAAGTGAGTCACTAAGGCCTTGGGAACGGTGAAAACGCCAGACCCCCCCAGTTTATTCTGAGCAACTTTCTCTCCCTGCTTTTACTAAACAAACACTACAAACATTTTGTCAAACAGCTAAACAGTGCTAATGTAAAGTTTTTTTGTTTTTTTGCAGTGGACCTGTGGCCAGAGTTCTTCTGTTCAATACAACAGGAGAGAGAGACTCAGCAGCCATGGCTAAAGTCCTGGTGGTGAGTAAACTACAGACACACTTGGAAATAAATCCAACTACTGTGACTGAATCAAGGTTATTATAGTTAACGAAAACTAACAAAATAACGAAAACTAAAATTGAAAAAACATTTTCGTTAACTGAAATAAAAATAAAAACTAGAGTTTTTTCAAAAACGATAACTAACTGAAACTGTATTGTGTGGTTACAAAACTAACTAAAACTAACTGAAATTATAGTGAAAATGTCCTTAGTTTTCGTCTTTGTCAACTTTTTTCATACATAATTCAGTGTTTCTATTTCAACATGCAGGAGCACATGGTAAATATGTTTACTGAGACTGGGATGTCTACACTTCAACCAAAATACAAAACACCCCGAACTGTAAGAGTTAATAACCTTATTGGGGCTAAGATGGATAAACCAAAGGAAATTAAGGCACATACTCATTACAAAAAAACTAAAACTAACACTAAAACTAATAAAAACTAAACTAAAACTAAGCATTTTCAAAAAATAAAAACTAAACTAAAACTAGCTAACTCACTCTAAAAACTAACTAAAACTAACTGAATTTGAAAACAAAATTCACAACGAAATTAAAACTAAAACTAATGAAAAATCCAAAACTATTATAACCTTGGACTGAATCATGTTAACTCTGGTTTTTCAGTTACCACATTACTGATGTGCATGTAAACGTTTGAAATCCGATAATTACCTGATTATTTCCAGTTATCAGATTATTGTGTGCATGTAAACATAATCAGTGTTTATAAATGCAGCACTTGAAGCAGGTAAACACATTTGCTGAAGTTGATGTACTTGCATGATTCTAGTCGTAGCCACGTTGTTAAATACACTAATTGTTTCTACTTTTTTTCTTTTCAGCCGTGTCATTTTGACTTTGCTGTGTTCTGCCCGAACATCACTGAAGCCATCGCTTCATGTAATGCTGGTGAGATCATTGAACCTGTTGCTTTTGGCACAAACACTAAAGATGATCTGACCATTCATGTGGTTTTCAGCACAATAATACAAATCATGTGAACTTTTAATGGCTGCTTAAGCTTCAGATCAGGATATACAGTCATGGAAAAAATATTAGACTGTTGTTTTCTTTAACCCATTGAGGCCTGAAAAACCGGTGGGCCATTTTAAAATAAGCCTCTAATTTTCTGAAAATTCTGGGAAAAAAAGTGTGAACTCTTCTACTAAATAAAAGATTTTTCAGCCTCTGTAGCAGATAGAAATGAAATTCAAAAAGTATTTGAGAGCTTATACAAAATACTACAAAACGACGTAAACGCTTTCCAGGCTTCAATGGGTTAATTTGTTGTTCATTTTAATGCCTGGTACAACTAAAGGTACATTTGTTTGGACGAATACAATGATAACAACAAAACTAGATGATAAGAGTTTAATTTAAGAGCTGATATCTAGACATTTTCCCTGGTTTTCTTGATGATGATTTTGGTGATTATCCTTCTTCCCATTCATATCTGCAATGCTCTATCCCAGGCATGTCCAAACTATTCCCCAAAGGGCCGTGTGGCTGCAGGTTTTCTTTCCAACCAAGCAGCAGCACACCAGACTTGACTCAGTCAATCAACTAATCTCAGTCTTCAGACAGTTGATTGGTCAAACTGTGAGTTTTTGTAGCCTGGCTAACACCAGACAAATCTCAAATGAGATCTGGTCTGGGAACCAGCCGTTCATTTCTCCGTAGAGGAGGTGTGGTTTACAATCCTCCGGAGCCGTTTATTGGGCGCTTAGAATGTCTATCAAAAGCGTCTGTAGGTAGCTCTTAGCCAATCAGATCAGTTATACCAGATGACGTAGTAGAGCAACAGAAATGGATGTTTGTTGTGTGTGTGTCTGTGAGAGAGTGTTGTTTGCTGCTTTGCTTCTCCAGTTCTCGCTTTCTGCAAGATTATTTATTTTCACGCTTTATTCCCCCTCATGTCATTCAGCCACACACATCCACTGATTTTATGGGCAATAAACAAGCTGCTGCGGGTCTCTTGGCGGCTCCGTTGTCCCCCGGCTCATATCGAGATCACCGCCGTTACGCTAGCGGCGCTAATAGCCCCGCTACCGGTGACCTCGATACGAGCCGGGGGACAACGGAGCCGCCGAGAGACCTTTCGCCTTTCAACTTTGGCTCTAAACTATTTAAAACACCATCTACAGCTAAAGAGAGTTTCGCGTCTGCAGCAGCCATGTTGGATCCGTAAGAAAACTACAAGCTTCCGTCTGCCGGGTAGTACGCGTCTGTGGGAACTTAACTGTAGTTTCTATAAAAACGTCCGGAAACTCTTTTTCTTCATTCAACACTTTACTGAACCATCGTGCAGTATTACAGAGAAAAACAAATGATGAATTAACGGCATAACACTACTGAAACTTCTTTTGTTTTGTTTTTACTGACTTCTTCTGCTAAACCAACACTTCTTCTTGACCTTTGACTCTAGAATAGAACGCTACTGCCACCTTGTGGTCTGTATGAGTCACTGTACACAGTAATTTAACTTTCGTAAACAGAAATGAAATGAATGAATGTAAATATTGTATCCCTTTTTAACCTTTTTAACTAAATGTATTACATATGAATTACTCATCAATTAACTATTAAATGAATAACCATATCATTGAAATAAAGATACAACGGCGTCATCGTCTTGCCGTCCCTCCCCGCTCTGTGATTGGATCCCTTAAACAGGGCTAAGAAAGCTTCCTGGTTTCCAGACCGCCTGGAGGTTCGAAATTAAATTCGAGCACGCAAGGCAGTCTGGGTATACCCAGGCTAGAGCTTTTGCTTGGTTGAAACGAAAACCTGCAGCCACACGGCCCTTTGTGGAATAGTTTGGACATGCCTGCTCTATCCTGACCTTTTTGTGTTATGATGAAATAAATCCCTCTTTCCCCTCTCAGACCAGCAGAACTTCAACGTCTCGGTGGAGAACATGTTGACTCGTTGCCTGGACAACGAGAGGAGCTGGCACCTCCACAACAACCAGGGGGAGAACAAAGGTGCCCAGCTGCTGATCGAGGACAGCCTGCCTCTGGTCACCGAGCAGAAAGCAGACACCCTGGTGTTCCCCTGCATCCTCAGCGCCCTCCAGTGGATCACCCAGGGCAGGGACGCCGTGCTGGCCGACCCGGCCAAGAGAGTGTTACCCGTTAAACCCAGCGTCCTCGCCAAAGCTGCTCCGCTCTGCAGCGCAGCAGAGATCCACGTCCTCGTCACCGGGAGCCTCCACTTGGTGGGAGGAGTCCTCAAACATCTGGACCCAGCTTCTTCCAAGTAATGGGACCATATGGAAAGAATTCAATCAATAAAGCTAAAATAATGGGATGCTCTGCTTACATGAACATTCACCTTGTTGGGAGAGAAGTTATGTCTGTCTGTACAGATGGGGGTTTGGTGGCTCTGCCTTCTTTTGGACTGTAACTTTAGGTTTACCTAGATGGGATTAGCTGCACCCAGGTGTTGTAATCATGCTGTTGCTTCCAACAGCCCCAGCTTCACCCAGAGCCTTACAGACGACCCCACACACATGTGGAGCGTACGTCCTTAGTCTTACTTGAAGCCAAATATGTTTACAAAGGGTACATTCAAACTGGAACTCTGCGTGTGCTTCAGTGATCACCAGTGAACCGGAGAGGTGTGGTGGCTCTAACATTACATTTATACAAAAAAACAAACTGTTAGTGAATGGCACCAAAATGTGCCACATGGATCTTTGACTTTTCTGGTTTTTACGATGTATTTGGTACACTCATGTCTTATTTCACGTTTTTTTTTCTTTTAATGTAATTGATTCTGTGTGGTTTCTATTTGTTGGAAATTGACTGTGTTTCATACACAGTGTACATATTCTAACACTTGAATTAGGTGAACTCATCTAACTTTATCAAATTCTGTGTAATTGGTTTTACACTGGGATTATAGAAAATATTAGTAATATATATTTACATGATCCTAAATACAATTGAATGATAATTAAATTATCTGACTGGTGAAAGGTATTGGAAGTTGTTTCGGACAGATATGTCATTGGGTCTTCATGTTGCCATGGTGATTTAGAGTTTTAAATTCACTTTCAGTATCAAGACACAAATTGCCCCTAATGGCACTTGTCACTTGTTGTAAACCGTGAAAATGAAACCTTTAATTGCTGACATCTTTAAATATGACTAAAATAAAAAAATATATTGCTGCTATCTGGATATGGAAATTGTCCCTCATTGTTTTGTATAATTCTAAGCTTCTTTTTTGTGATCGTGACACCTAATAGAATATGTTAAATGATTAAAGACATCTACCCTTGTCTATCCATTGTGACCGGCAATGGAAAAAAAACTCCAAATGTAGCTTATCAACTTTTCTTTATTTTTTTTAAAGTCCTATTTACATTCATTAATAGGAAGCTATGAGGGGCCATACAGGCCATAATTCATTCTTCTTTCTCATATACACAATTCTACCTCTCATTCACAAAAAAATGTGTGTATGTGAGAGGTAAAATTGTGAAGTAGTTTAAATGAGCCCTATCTTGAGGAAATTGAAACGCTGCTTACATCAATAATACAAATAATGTAATAATGTATTTAGACTATATAAAACAGTCTGAGTGGGTCCATTCTGCATAACGAGTACTTTTACTTTTGATATAAGTACATTTTGACGCTGATACTTTTGTACTTTTACTTCAGTAAGTTTTAAATGTAGGACTTTTACTTGTAGTGGAGTCACGTTACAGTGTGGTATTAGAACTTTTACTTAAGTAAGGGATCTGAATACTTCTTCCACCACTGCCTTTTTCGAAACGGAATATTTGCTAATTGCTTTTGAAACAGTTTCTCTTGATTATGAACATGAATGACGGAATAAGAATATAAACAATAAGGCGTACATACATTTTATACACATACATTTCTGCTATTTGGCATTTATCATATTTACAATATTTATTTTGTGTTTGTTTTCCTGAAAGTACTTTGCGTTTTACAGATATTGCACATTAGAGAAAATATATTTTAGCCTGTTAAATAGGTTAAATAAGTTGTTGCCTGTAGTAGTATGAATTAATGAATAAATATAATTAAATATATGTGGAATAAGTGGAATATGACATAATATAGAAAAAATATTTAATATTATTTATCCCTTTATAACCACATGTGGTTTGTGCTCATTAACCATCCTGTTATGTAAGTTTCACAGCAATGGTGTTTAGTATTACGCCCACATTTGGGGGGGAAAAACGAGATTAGTTGTAAGTATTGAATCAATTACGAGAATAAAGTCGAAAAATATTTAATTAATTACGAGAATAAAGTCGTACATGATTGGTAGACTGTTCTACTGATTTCTTCTGCGAATAAGACGCAATTTCTTCCATATTCTTATTAAAGTAATTATACTTATGATAATGAGATGCTGATGTGCCGAAAGATTTAGTTCTCCTCTTACTCAGAATTCTGACTTTAAAGTCAAAATTCTGAGAATAAAGTCAGAACTCAAATATTTCTTCTTGTGTGGCCTTAATCCTCTTCCGTACCTTATTAACCACAAAGGTAAGGTAAAAATTTTGAGGCAGACACAAACGCCTCATGCCCGGCCCTGTGAAACGTGTGACGTAAGACGCACGACGCAGATACGTGAGCGACGTGATAAATAGAGGCGCCCTACCGCTGGTGGCGCTGAATTTAAAGAGTCTCTGTTGGAGGGCTGCTCTGGAAACAGCCTCCTTTTTTTACATGTGCAGCGCTAATCTTCAACATATTACACATCCCGGATTGAACAGGAAGACATGCAGAAACACAGGTAGGCTAAAGAATGTTTCAACACTTTTTAAAATCTATGTACGATACCGTTTTTTATGGTCATCGTGCGAATATAAACCAAACTCCCTGGTTAGCCACTCCGATTGCCTTACAGTGACAGAAAAAACAGTAATATGTGAAAGTTTATGTGAATTACACGTTTAGTTGTATATTATTTGCCTTTGTAGGAGACATTTTGGGCAGCTTTTAATGTGAAAATGAAGCCAATAATAGTCGATACCGCGCTTTCATGTGAGCTAGGCCTCCCTTCATGTCCATGTTTGCTCACTATCCTGGTTAAATAAAGTGTTCGCTACTTACTGGATACAAAGTGCAAACCCCCCAATATACCTCTCAGCATATATATATTTAAAAATAAGTGTTAAAGTGTTATCTTTTTCAGTTATAATTTGCGCGGTTACATCAATATGGCGGGCAGGAGGAGAGTAGTTTCTCCGGAGGAAGCGAGGTCGCAAACGCATCATGTTGCTGTGAAATAACCAGTGGTGGAAAAAGTATTTTTTTATATCTCCTGCTTAATTAAAAGTATTGAATGCAGGACTTTTACTTGTCGTGGAGAAATGTTACAGTGTGGTATTAGTAATTTTACTTCAGTAAGAGATCTGAATATTTTTCCCACCACTGCCCAGTATAAACTCTTGAAACTGAATTAGGGATGTTGAGGGATTGTAGATTTTTAGGGGGAGATGGTAAATCAACAGTTGATGTGGTGGACATCATCTGAAAGATTAATTTGAGATGCAGCTATGCACAGCACTGTGTCAAGTCTCCAGTCATGAGAGTCTTATCTTTCCACTGATATCCAATTTATGTAATCCAAAGCCTGTTTAGTGACCCCAGTATGCAGAAATAGCACATTTTAATGCATGAGAAAAGGAAGGAAGCGAGATCGCAAACATGACCAGGGGTGGAAAAAGTTTTCAGATCCCTTATACAAGTAAAAATACTACTGCCACACTGTGAAATTACTCCACTACAAGTAAAAGTCCTGCTTTTAAAACCTAATGAAGTAAAAGTACGAAAGTATCGGCATCAAAATGTACTTAAAGTTCAAAATTTTAGTACTTCTTATGCAGACTGGCCGCAGATTGTTATTTATATATATATATATATATATATATATATATATATATATGTATATATATATATATATATTCCAAACATATTATTGGATTATTATTATTATTGATGCATTTATGTAAGCAGCATTTTAATTTTGTGAAAATAGGAAACATTTTAGCTGCCTAATATACTGGTATGAGTTCTAATTTTTGTCTAACACAACAAAAACTCATGTAACCTCCTCAAAGCATTTGAAATCAGTGTTTTAATGAGTTTCTCCTTCTCCTACACAGCATGCCGCTGCAGGAGCTGCCCTGTCTGAGTCTGCAGGGCTCCATGTTGTCTCATTCCAAGAGGACCAACAAACGCAGGTCCAGAGACCCCCTCAGCGACGGCCTGGACACCGAGTGCACCCCCACAGAGCTCATCCAGCAGTGGTCACCCTGCCACAAGCACCAGCGGCTCGTCGGCAAAGGGAAAGAGAACGACGAGAACCAGTTCGTCCTGGCCAGGAGGTCGAGGAGGAAAACAGAATCCACGTCATGTAGGAAACTTCTTTCCGACTATTCACCCTTTTAACACTGCAAAAAACATTAAGCTTACCAAGTATTTTCATCTTATATCTAGTAAATAACATCACAACTGTACATATCATACATATTCTGGAAAACATGAAATAAAGCGTGCATACATGCACTTCAGTAACTGCTCTACTTTTGGCTTTCTGTGGAAATCTGGTTTCTAAAATTCAAACAGATCCTAACAGATCATAGGAGGATGATCTTTCTGTTCATTTTTCATATTTATATTATTAATTTATATTTATATTAATTTTATAAATGTATTATTACCTTGTTCATTTGTATTTTATTCACCTATTAATTCATATTATTTATATTTTAATGTATTATTACCTGGTTCATTTATATTATTTTATTCACTTATTAATTTGTTTTTATTGTTATTAACTTATTAACTAAATAACTGACCTACTGACCATAGTTTTATGTGCTTATTTAATTATTTGTATTATTATGTGCTTATGTAATTATCTTGTTCAAAGTCTTATTTTTAGGATTGACATTGTGAGCTTTTTCAAGCTATTCATGTAGTTTAAATGATATTTCAAAAGCATTGTCCACCAACCAAAGCGTGCTCGTTTCAAGCATCACTGACTTTTGTATTGTTCCTACAGTTGGACGATCCAAGCCACAATTGCTCAAAATAAGTGTATTAGGATTGATTTCAAGCTATCATTTGTTTCTCCTCAGCAGGTGTTTCATGGGACCACCTACCTGATGAGCTGCTCCTCAGGATCCTCTTCTGTCTCCCCCTGCAGGACCTCCTCAGGTCGTCGGTAGTCTGCAAGCGCTGGCATCGCTTAGCGTGAGTCTTTAGTCACTAGATTGTAGAGGTGGGAATCCCCGAAGGGCCCACATTATTGATATTATTTTAAACTTGTTCATTTATATTTTATTCCCTTATTAATTAGTATTATTTATATTATCTTGTTTTATATTTTATTCATGTATTAATTTATACTCATATCATTATTAACTTGTTCATTTATATTCTTTTATTCACTTAATAATTTATATTCATATTAATGTATTATCTTATTTTGTTAATTAATATTAGTTTATTTTTAAACATTATATTGAGTCATTTGCATTTTTTCCCCTTTGTTTTGTTTAATTCAAACTCGTGACACGGTTCTTAACGTCATATATTGATATTTATATTCAAACAGACTTTGACTGTCTGTCTGTCTGTCTGTCTGTCTGTCTCAGGTTTGACGAGTCTCTGTGGCACGGTGTGGATCTGGAGGGGATGAAGGACGCGAGTCTGGCCCTGCAGCAGGTCCTCACCACCAGAGTCCGCATGCTGCGCTGCCCTCGCACCTTCGTGGAAGAGCTGCACTTCACAGGCAGCGGGTGAGTCGCTTCACAGTTTATTCAGGTCTGCACGACAGGAAGGAGGGAGGGAGGGAGGGAGAGAGAGAGGGGGGACACAAGGTGCACAGGGTTCGTACGGGTGCTTGAAATCCTTGAAAATGCTTGAATTTAAATGTTGTATTTTCAAGGTTTAAAAAGTGCTTGGATTTTAAATAAAGTGCTTGTAAATGCTTGAAATTCTTACTGTACACTGTAAAAAATGTTTGTAGAAATTACAGTAAAACACTGTCAAATAGCATCAGAAATAGGGCCTAAAATAAGAAATTGTATATCACTGTAGTATCCACTTAATTACCGTAAATCAAGAAATAGTACAAAACTTAAATTGTGAAAAATATATTTTTAAAAATGTATGTAAAATGAATGGCGAAATACCATAATTCCACAAAGACTCAATTACCCTAAAAATAACAGGATTATTCAGTCTAAATTACAGTTTTTGCAGATATTTACATTAAAAATGACAGTAGAAAACCCACTCACTGTGTCTTTTACGGTGAAATTCTGGCAACCACAGCTGCCGGTATTTTACCGTAAATTTAACATTGTTTTTTACAGTGTATTTCTCTTGCAATCTGACTATATCCATCTATAGACTATAGATAATCACATGTTCAATGTAAAAAATAATGAGTAGCCTATCTGAAATGAAGACCGTTCCTCCTAAAAGTGTAATACCATCGCTGTCGGTATGGTTAAGTGAAATTACCCCTTTTAGCATGCAAGTACTGATCTAAAACATGCAACTTACAACCATTGTAAGGTCCTGGAAAAGCTTGAAAGTGGACGTTAATGATCAATTAATCCATTAATTGCTGCATGCATACATGTGCAAAATATAAGATATATACAGTACTATGCAAAAGCCTGTTCTGATAGTGCTTGAGAAGTGCTTGACTTTGACCACTCAAAAAGTGTATGAACCTTGCGTTCCTCTTTGGTGCAGATCTTGGTGGTAGTAGCAAATATTCAAACGAAAACCTTGAAGGCCGATGTGGAGAAGGGTTCCATGTGAACGGCAGTTGAACATGCAAAGAGGTCACAATCTGTGGTTCAGTTGTGACCTGTGGACTCAGCCTGAGCCTTTTTGTACAGTTTTTAGCACAAAGGCAAGACCTCACATGATGCATTTTAAAGGCTCCAATGCCCCAAAACAAGAGAAAACAAAAGTTAACGTGTGGTATTGCTGTTTTTTTGTCTCTTCAGCCCTGTGGACCTCGCTCTCCTGGATCTCTCCAGCTCCATCATCCCCACCTCGGCTCTGGAGAGCATCATGAGTCGCTGCAGGCAGCTGGAGTGTCTGAGCCTGGAGGGTCTGCAGCTCTCAGACAACATCATCAGGTCAGTTTCCACTGCAAACACTGAATGGGCAAACACAGTAGGACTGGGCGTTTGGAAGAAACCTGCCAACTCTATTATCTTTAACGTTAATGATCAATTAATCCATTAATTGCTGCATGCATACATGTGCAAAATAAAAGCTATATACAGTACTATGCAAAAGCCTGTTCTGATAACGGACGCTTTTATTTTGAAAGGACAAAAGATACTTGATCCTGTTGATCTTAGAACTAACTCAACTGAGATTAAACTGTAAAGATAACATCAAGGAGTTCAATGTTTTATGTTTTAGCCCCCGAAGAGACATGAGGTTAGTTTTCACAGTAATCTTCATATTAAAATGTGTTTTGTTTTTAAATAAGTTTTGAATCAAATTAAACTCAATAATTCATGCTAGCAAGGTTTGATACAATAAGATAGTTTTGCTCAAATTAATCCTCTTGTATTTCTGTGTGTTTTATAATTGTTATTGCAGCTTTCAGTTTGCAAACTGTAGCTTTATCCAACTTAATTCTCAGCTCATTGGCTTATTAACGTACGGCCACAGAACTGAACTATCAGCGTGTTTCAGTTCAGTGATCCTGATACAAAGTCAGAGATAAAATTACAATTAAAAAATACTCAGATTGATAAAAAATTCCACGTGATCAACCAAATTCTTCACAACCAATAATCGATCAAGTATTTATTCCCATCCTAATCTGCAGGGTCTTAAAAAAGTCTTAGAATGTCTAAAATTCTCCTTAAAATGTCTTAAATATGATTTTTAAAATGTCTTAAAGGTGTATTAATGTTTTTATATAAAACAAATGCCTAAACTTCAGTTTCGCTTCTTAAATGTGTATATTTTTGCGAACGCTGTAACATAACTACAAAACAGAACTAAGTACCTGTGCAGCCTGGTCACAATTTCACCAAACTGTGAATAAATCCATAACCTTTGCAAGTAATTCCAGTTTCTTTCATGTCTTTTGTATTTTTTTTGCCAGTATGGATGTGAAATGAGTCTTAAATTGTATTCATTATGGTCTTAAAAAAGGCTTAAATTTGACTTTTTGAATTCTGCAGAGACCCTGCAACAGCTGATTCTGTCCCGTTAGAATCCTTTGTGATGTCAATCATGCATTACTAACATTACTGTGGATATGCTGTTTACATTAATACAGGATAAATGATTTAAATCTGTTGTAAATGGTTTAATTAACTGTGATACATACAAGAAAAGCAGCAAATCCTTACACTTACTATTTCAGGCTGTGTGTGCCTGTTTTTTCTCTGTTACTGATTCAGTTCTTTGTGTTTGTGGCTCAGTTCTCTGTCGGAGAACCCGAACCTGCTGCAGCTCAACCTGGGCGGCTGCTCCAGCTTCTCTGCTCCGGCTCTGGCTGAGATGCTCAAATCCTGCACCAGGTTAACGCCTTAACTTTATTTCATGCGTCTGAATCCTGTCCTGCAGATACCAGCAGGAGGTTTTATCTCTGCAGTTTACTGATGCTGTGTGTTCTTTCTTTTATTCTTGTGCAGAATAGAGCAGCTGAACATCTCGTGGTGTGACTTCAGCAATGATCATGTGAAGAGTGTTGTTAATAATCTGAGCCCCAGTGTGACTCGCCTCAACCTCAGCGGGTACAGAGAGAACCTCACGCTGGATGGTACGTTGGAGACGCCAAATCAGTTACTTCCATGCCCATATTCAACTTTTTATTGTGGTAATGGGTGGAACTAGGGCTGGGCGATATGGCAAAAAAGGTATAAAAAAGATCACGATATATTATTCATATCCTCTGACCTCGATTATTATCACGATTTTTTTAATATTGTTTTTCAACTGCCAGTTTTAAAGCATCTGTACTGAAAACGAACTAAAGAAACTAGAGATTAGTTCAGTATTGTATTTAACATACAAAGTAAATCACAGAGCAAATTAAATAAGAGGAACATGGAAAAATATAAATAAAATACAAAATATATAATTAAATACAATTTTCTTTGTTGTTATAAAGCCCACGCTGTTAATATTTCGTTAACTTGTTTATTAAACTAAGTTCCATTCATTAATAACTCGTTTCTCTGGAAGTTTTCATATGTCCCATGCTCTTGAACGCACCATTGCCGTTGCAACGCTCTTGAACTCACCACAGACGTTCTGGCGCTGTTGAACACACCATAACATTCCGATGCAGTTGAATGCACCATAGCCGTTCAAACACTATTGAATGCACCATACCTTTTGTGTGAATTGCCGTGCTGTGAATGTTTTGTTTTCTCTCGATATAGTGGCGGATAGATTGTAATTTTCTGCTCTTTCCCAACATTCACCTGTTTCTCCTGGTTTATTGATCCAAGTCATGGCTGACATCTATCTCGCCGCCCTCAGCTCTGCGTTTAGCTCCACGTTTGGTCTTTCTGTTTACTTTGGTCGACTCTGATTGGCTATTGTCACGCACATTTTCGACATGTTTGATCGAGTAAATCTGCTCACAGCTGATCACTGTGATCCACCTGAAATGTATCGTAATCATATAATGGCTCAGGCCTAGTTGAAACGTGTTTACCCAGAATAGACATTAGGTGTCTAAAGCATTCAGAAGGTTTGACTTCACAAGTTGAAAACCACATAAAGCCAGTATATTTAATGTTCAAACTGATAACTCTTTATTGTAAATATACAGTTGCAAGAAAAAGTATGTGAACCCTTTGAAATGAGCTGGATTTCTGCTTTGATTTGTCATAAAATTTGATTTGATCTGCATCCAAGTCCTGAGTATAGACAGACACAATGTGCTTGACCTAATAACATGCAAACAATTATAATATTTCATGTTATTTTTGAATACATCCATGAAACCATCATGGCAAGGTATGAAGTGGTAATGCAGCTGACGTGAGTAAAAAGCTAATCCGAAAACCATAAAAACTTCAAAATTCAGTGGGGGTATTTACTTTACATCAAAATGATTTTTGAATGATCCAGTTATAATGCTCGTACTGAAGCAGACTCATTTTGAGGACTTTTTGATATAGGATGAACTTTCAGTGTCTACTTTGCTGCAGATATAAAGATCTAAGATGACATGTCTCGTTACAGATGTGAAGTTGCTGGTGACCAGATGCCCCGACATCCAGACGCTGGATCTGAGGTGAGATTCTTTATAGATGTACATGTATTAACTCTAATAACTAACAAGTTCTACAGCGTTATTTCAATGGCTTCCCTGCACGATATCCTGATGCATAATTTCTAAAAAAAAAATTTCCTGGTAGATTTAATGTGAGATATTATTTAAAAGAATTCATTTACAAAAAATGTTTTTGTTGCAGTGACAGCACTCTGCTGATGGCCGACAGCTTACCCGTCCTCCAACAGCTGAAGAATCTGCAGCATCTCTCCCTGAGTCGCTGCTATCACATCCACCTCGCCGCCCTCACGTAAGTCTCCATTTGTCATTTTGTGCCCCTTCAAATGAAATGTTCCCATAGTAGTATAGTAACATGTGGTCTGAGTGATCCGAACACCAGTGGACAACTCTCGGTCTGTGTGTTCTTACCTGCAGTAGCTGCGTCTCCACATGCGTCTCCAGTGATCACTTGTGATCTGGTTCCACTTCCCCTCTGTGTGTAAATTAACACGTCCTTTTTTTTTTTGAGGGAATATTCAAACGAGTAGGCGAGTTTGACTGATGTCAAAATTATCGGCATCGGCCTTAAAAACCCATATCAGTTGACCACTACTGCTAAATGGACTCAGGGTCATTGGTACTGGATTTGAATTGTAAGCAATACTTGACTTACCTACTCAGAAAAGTAACAAAATGACAGTAATCAGTTAATTTATTATTAGTGACCCCCAATACTAAAGTTAGAAAGTTTGCTGCTACAGTTGCAGATCAACGTGCTGGTATTAAAAAAAAATGTTGTGATGGTTTTAAATTCAACTCAAGTCTTCCTGTCTGCACCCTGTCTGTATCTGCAGTGACCTGGGTAATACGTTCCCCGTGCTGAGCCTGCTGGACGTGTTCGGCATCGTGAACGGCAGCCACCTGTCCTCTCTGAAGAAGGAGATGCCCAACATCAGCATCAACGCCCGGCCCTTCTCCAGCATCGCCCGGCCCTCCTCCGCCTCCAGGCTCACCAAACACTACATGTGGAGCAGAAAGTGTCGGCTGAGGTTCAGCCTGTAACCACATCTCCACTTGCAGCTAGTTCGTCCTGCAGGTTGTTTGATCCTGCAGTATTCCAATGCACGCGCAGGGAGTCGGTGCTGCAGCCTTGTTTCAGTGTTTCTTGCTGCTACAGAAGATGTTTTTAGTGTTGGCTGGCATTAATGGTACTAAATACTTGACCGAGCCTTTAAAAGGGAGCAGTGTGTCGGATTTAGGGGGATTATTTTTGCAGAAATGGAATATAATGTAATCGAAATGATCTTTGCATTTGTGAATAATCACCTGAAACTAAGGATCATGTTTTCCTTAGCTTAAATGCACAGCCCTGACTCAAAAGGGGGATTTTCACAGTTGTGCTTTACCTGAAGTTGATTGTAATCTGCAGATTTTCCCGCTAGATGCACCAGCTCCTGCACACTGTAAGCTCCGTACGTACGCTCGTATGTCCACGCTCGTAGAGAAATGTTATTTTTACGTAGGTAAGTCCGATTTGGATGTTTTGAATCCAGTTCTTGTTGGAATGTGTTAACAGAAACTTTTATATGGCTTTTTTGAATCTGTTTTAGGTTCTAATAATGTGTTAAAATATTTTGTAAGGGAAACATGGTTAAAAAGACTCAAATTAAAATGTTGTGAAATAAATACTTGGGAACAATTGATTCCTCGGGTTTATACAGAAATGTTCTGTTCTTAGCTGTAATGAGGGAACATGTGATTTTAATGGATTTTTTTTATAATTTTAATGTAAAATGATGAGTATGAGTATTTGGATCTTGAATCTGTTAAGCCACAATGTAGCTGAACAGACAGTATGTTTGTCTCACTGAAGAAACTGCCAGGTTATCATCTTGTCTCCAGCTGCTGAACGCATTATGACTCTAGATCTGCGCTCTGTTACCATATTTATATATCATTGCATTCCAGTGTTACACAGACTGAACTTTAATCTTTAAACATGATGTCCACTTTCCCTTCTGAGTCTCTTAAAATAAACCACTGAACCCACACTGCTTTGGTCGGACTTTTAATTGTTTGTCAAACAGAGACAATGAAGTTGATTGAAGGATCATTTCAACTTAACGACTTAGTATATTTATTATCTTTGTTTACATCTGACCATGTTAGGCCTTCTGTATTTTTTTTACCACTTATACTATACTGTGCATATCTCTGCATATATTTAAATATTTTTATCCTTTGATGTTCATACTACTACATGCACCAACTTATTTAACCTATTTAACTCTCCAATGTGCAATATCTGTAAAATGCAAAGTACTTTCAGGAAAACTAACAAACACTATATATATATAATATTAAATGCCAAATAGCATAGAAATGTATGTATATGATGTATATATAATTAACTAAACTAAATTTCCCTACTGCGGAATAAACAATGTCATATCTTATCTTAACCTAATATCACAACTGATTTTCGGCTCAATGCAGTTCTACAAACCCGCCACTAGGGGGCAGTCTAAGACCAGTAGATGGAGCCGTTAGTTGTGATGAATAGTAATCACGAAATTGCATTGATAAACTTTCACACATTTGTTTTGCTGTTTCATTAAGACTTCTCAACCTGACAACCACTAAGGTTATCTTTTTTAGTGATGACTTATAGTTGAATATTTGGCATTTAATCTGCACACCAGTGTGCTCTGATTTTAATGAGATTGTCTCAACAAGTGTCAATAAAAATATATAATGAAATAAAAAATAAACTATTCTCTTTGCATTTCTAAACAGTTGAACTAGGTATCAATGTGTTCATTTGTCTGTGAAATAAAATATAAAATATCTGAAATAAAACTACAAGATTAGATTAACATTAAGATTAATTACAACAAATAAGAACATCTAAGTGCATGTGTTGTAAATAATAAAAATAAACAATGCAAAAAATAGACTTTTTTTTGTATCCATGTCCTATCTCTGTGGGTTGAATACAGTATCAAAATCCTTATGTGTCTGAGTAACGTAAACAAACAAGAAAAATCTAACAAACTGCATATATTATGAATATATATTTAAAAAATGAATGAAATAATAAAAACATTTTTTATATTAAATATATATTTTTTCTATTTTGTGTGTGTTGAATACTGTATTAAGATCCTTATGTGTCTGAGTAATAAAAATAAAATGAAATGTGTATAATAAATCAATATTGCTGTAACATTACACGAATAAACGACATCATATTTTAATTATCCTGTTCTTATTTATTTGGGTTGAATTCAGAATCAAAATCCCAATGTGTCTGAGAAATTAAAAAAATAAAATATCTAAAACAATAATATGAATATAAAAACAATATAATTACATTTTAAATTAACAATGCAATAAATAATAAACAGATAAAATCCTTATCCTATTTCATTGGGCTGAATAAAGTATTTAAATCCTCATGTGTCTGAAAAATTAAAAATAAAAAACCTAAAACCATAACAAATGAGGAAATAGTACATTGTAATATATTGAAAATATTCTATTAAAAAAAATAAATAGTGTAAATAGTCTCTGTAAGTGTAGGTTGCTATGACGACAGCGCCGGTCAGAGAGCCGGAGCAACCGACTCAAACAGAAAGTCGGTAACTGGTGCGTTTAAAGCTCCAGTTTAACCAGTTTAACCTCCCAGTGTTCAGTCAAACACAGGTTCAGACTCACCAGGTGAGGAGAAACTTTTTATTTAACTTTTTATGGAGCTAAACCAGGTTCTAACATGTTATCCCAGAATAACTAAACCAATTAAATGGATGTATAAACAATAAAAACTAAGTTATAATCCACGATCGATGTGTTGGAAGCAGTGAAATAACCAAACCAGAGTCCATTAATAAAACTTGACTATTTAAGTTCGTTTCGCTTTTCCATCAAACGTTAATCTATCCAAGCATTAATTCATATTTTTTTAAATGAGGAGTTTAAAATAGAAAATTCGGAAAACAACTAATACACCTATGAGCTGTTCTTTGAATGTTATTGTAACTTTTGTAGGTGCAGTAGAGAGAATTTCAACCGAACTGGGTTGTTCCGATAAGAAATGAAAAAATGTCCAGATTACTTTTTATCTCATAATATTGACTTTTTATCTCATAATTTCGACTTATTATCTCACAATCATCACTTTTTATCTCATAATTTTGACTTTTTCCTCATAATTTTTACTCTTCATCTCATAATTATAACTTTTCATCTTATAATATCGACTTTTTTATCTCATAATTATGACTTTTTATATAAAAAATGATGGCTTTTATCTCATTATGACTTTTTTCCTCGTAATTATGGCTTTTTATCTCATAATTTCGACTGTTTATCTCATTATTGACCTTTTCTCATAATTTTTACTTTTTATCTCATAATTATAACTTTTTAAAACATAATTATGGCTTTTTATCTCATAATTTAGACTGTTTAAATCTCATAATTGACCTTTTCTCATAATTTTTACTTTTTATCTGATAATTATAACTTTTATTTGAATAATTATGACTTTTTATCTCATTGTGACTTTTTCCTCATTATTTTGACTTTTTATCTCATAATTATGACCTCTTTATCTCAGAATTTCATCTATCTGTCTCATGATTATGACCTTTTTATCTCATATTTTTTATTTTTCATCTCATAATTATGACTTTATTTTATAATTATAACTTTTTATCTCATAATTATATATATATATATATATATATATATATATATATATATATATCTCATAATTTTGACTTGTTTGTCATAATTTCGACTTTTTATCCCATGATCTTGACTTTTCATCTAATTATTATGACTTATTATTATTATTATTCATATTATTATATAGACTTTTTCAAGTTAATCACTCCCTTATTTTTATTTATTTATTCATTTTTAATTGCAAAAACAGAATATAATTTTAAAAAACACACAAAAGGACAGAAAATACATTTTAAGGAACACAAAAACAAACATTGAGACCATCTGAATCACGTGTTCTCTGTGTTGATCCGGATCCTGCAGGTGAAATGGATTCAGGTCTTGGTTCGAGGGTCTCGGAGGCTCCAGGCTCCGTCCAGCTGCAGAGATCTCAGCATCTCTTCCAGCTGTTTCTGACAGACGCTGCTGCTGGTCTCCATTTCTCCCAAGATGCATTGGGTGACCTTTGCACCAGCAGCCTTCCCTACAACAAGGCGGACTTCCAGCAGTTATTCAGGCCCAGCGGAGCCCTAAAACCGTCCCCCAAGAGGAAACCACCAGAGAGGAAGGTTTATAGACCAGCTCCGAGACCTGCAGAGGGATTCAGGACTTCAGTGCCTTGGCTCGAGCTGCAGATGGTTGATTCCTGCAGGAGAACCAGTCTGAAGAGGGCTTCAGGTTTATCGAAACCAGTTCACAAGGTGGCTCAGAGAGACCAGGACCAGATCTTGTTGGATAAGTGTTCAAAGTATCACAAAAACCTGCAGGGCTGGTCCTCTACAGCCCCACAGAGGAGGACCGACCTAGACAGGAGGGTCACACCCACCCACAGTAAGTTTGTGTTCATTCATTAATTGAGTGTGCTTGTAAGAGGACACTATATACTCTCCACCGGGCTTCTTCATATTTATTCTTATTTATTATTTCTTTTGTGTTTTTTTCGGTTGACTACTCCTCCCAGAGTTTTGGTTTCATTAAAATGGTATCAAGTCGACCAGCTCAGCCATGACAAGTGCGCTATGACTTTTCTAAGGGTTTCGGAATTTTTCTTTTCAAATTATTTAGCAAAAACACGGCAAAATATTCCCTCAATGTTTCCTTATGGGGAGGCTACAGTGGATGACATCCTCGCTAGAGTGCAGAGGGAGAGAAAATTACGTCAATTTGTCAAATTTGGAAACTGTGCTTGAGGCAGCAGATGCCACTCGGCAGAAATAATTTATACATAGAAACGTATGAAAATTCGTCTTGGAGTGGAGTGCACTCACATTGGTCTGCTAAAGCTGTCAGAGTTATAGTTTGGATGCGCCAGATGCGCCTCCAACATGCACCCACAGCAGGAAGGCAGGAACATTTCTGGAGGAAAGCAGGTACCAGTTTCTTCTGATCGCTCTAATAAAACAATTTCTTCATTTTTCTTCACAAAACACATATGTAGACGTTCAGGAAGAACTCAGGATGCTCAAAGTGAAGTTGGTTCAATGATAGAAGCGAAGATTTGGCCAAAAATGCTTTCTGTTCGAGGGGCATTTTCAGCTGTTTTTCTCTCAATATACTAAGCAACCCATGGTAGAGAAAATATACTGTAAACTAGTGATGTGCCAGTGAAGCCTCATGAACCATTGTCATTATTGGCTGAGTCCACTAGATGGTGCTCTCTGTTCAACGATGAGCTGAAAGCACACTTAGTTACCATAGCTTCAGCCTTTTTCTTTAAACCAATAGCTCCATCTAGTGGGCCCAGAAAATAATGACAATGGTTCATGAGGCTTCACTGGCACATCACTACTGTAAACTACTCGGCAGTGTCAATAATGTATGGGTGAGAGTCACGGGCCAGAGTCAAGCACACTCAAAGTTTCTTTAGAAATGTTCTAGTTAATAAGTGGAGATACACTAACAGGTGTTTAATAAAAACAGCTTCCACAGAGAGCCTAAAGACGGGCCTGACTGACCCTGCAGACCAGGTCCAGACTGCAGCCAGCAGACCACCACAGACAGGTAGAAAACTTTCATCTGCTTGAAAAAAAAAAATGTGTTTATTCAGCTGCCATCAGTTTCTCTCCACACAGAAACTACAGATGTTTAGTATCAAAAATACTTTATTAAATCAGGTTATAGCTGCTTGGTTTACACACACACACACACACACACACACACACACACACACACATATATATATATATCAGAGATGGGGGGAAAAATCGATACAGCATAGTATCGCAAAATTTTGCGTGCCAATATTGTATCGATTCATGGCCGATTTTTTTTAAACCTTTTTTTTAATGATTTCTCTTTTATAATATTAAGAAATGTCTTAACATTAAATCTTAAATTTCACTGTAAGGAAAACAGTTCATCTGCCCTCAGAAAAAAAGTGGAATTACCAGAAAAAAAGTAGAAATTGTGCATCAGGATATCGTGTTGGGAAGTTGTAGAAATAACGCTGCAAAGTTCGGCTTTTTTTATGTTTCATTCAGAAACATTGAGAGCAGTGAAGCTTGTTCTTTTTGAAAGTTTGATAAAATGCTGCAGTTGTTGTCGTCCATACATGTTTGATATCAGTTCAGTTCAGTTTGACTGAATACTTGTGTCAGTCTGTGGGTTTGACTCTCATTGTGGAGAAATAAGAAGACTGAAATGAGATGAATACACTGAGAATTTCCTCAAGTCTCCAAATGCAGTTAAACAGTTAAATCACAATATATTGTATCACTATCTCAAAATGCCTAAAATCGCAATAATATTGTGTCGTGACTCAAGTATCGAGATTAAAACGTATCGTCGGGCCGATACGCTGATTCAGACCTCTAGTATATATATCACAAAATCAAGTAGGTAGGTAAACAAATGTGTCAGTGGTGATTCAATAAAGGTGCTTCTGTGTTTAACTTGACCTTCCACTAACAGGCTGTGTGTTTCAGATTCTGCAGCTCCAGATGTCGACAGCTGGTTGGCTGCACACTGTTCAACTCTGGAAGGAGAGCAGAGTCAGAGGCTCATCCAGAGACTAGTAGCACAACTCTTCGTCGGCCAGGAAGACGAGCCCGATGCCCAGGACCAGCCCCTAAAGAGCTCAGACCAACCCCCAAAGAGCTCGGACCAGCCCCTAAAGAGCTTGAACCAACCCCTAAAGAGCTCGCACCAACCCCTAAAGAACTCGGACCAGCCCCTAAAGAGCTCAGACCAACCCCTAAAGTTCTTGGACCAGCTCCTAAAGAACTCGGACCAGCCCCTAAAGAACTCGGACCAACCCCTAAAGAGCTCAGACCAACCCCTAAAGAGCTCGCACCAACCCCTAAAGAGCTCGCACCAGCCCCTAAAGAGCTCAGACCAACCCCTAAAGAGCTCGGACCAGCCCCTAAAGAACTCGGACCAGCCCCTAAAGAGCTCGGACCAGCCCCTAAAGAGCTCGGACCAACCCCTAAAGTTCTTGGACCAACCCCTAAAGAGCTCGGACCAACCCCTGGACACCCAGCTGCTGGTTTCAGTGCTGCTCCACTTCAGCAGCCGGACGGTCAGAACCACCAGCTGTCTGTCTCATCAGTGTGTTTACCTGTACTCACTCAGAGCCGATACTCAATAATGCCTCTGGGAACACCTAAAACTTGTATTGTTTACCTTGTATTGGTAAAGGTCCAATCTGACATCCTGGTAGTCCTGACACAGCTCCGACAAATTTAATGTTTATTAGACCACAAATAGGACAAGATTTAGTGAGCAGGCGAACCCTGAGGTCCCTCCACAGACAGTGAATTATATTTGCCAAATTAAACCGTACAAAGTAATTGAATATTTGAGTAATTTAATCCCATCAGTTCCTTCAACTTGTGCAGTGTTGCACTGTGATGTTCCCCATCAGGACCCGAGTGAGAACAAGGGGTCATTGACTGAACGGGCCATGCAAAACAAAGGACACCACAACTCCTGACATCCCACTGGCCAATTCACCATCCAACACCTGTACACAGGCCTGCTGGGAGCCTGGCAGAGAGGATCCAGGACTTGCAGCCAGATTTCAATTAACCCACGTTTGCCTCAGTGACTCTGGTATAGAGGTGGTGTTACTAGTAGGGATGGGAATCGAGACCCTGTTCTTTTTGAGAATCGGCTCCCAGTAATTTGATTCCTAGGAATTCATTTGCAGTCTGGACGTTCAGGGGTTAATATCTCCTGCTCTGACTGCAGCTGGGAGAGACCGCTGCGGGAGGACTGGGCCGCTTGTGACTGCTTTGGGAAGGCGCTAGTCATTAAGAAGAGTAGAAACGAGTCTCCAAAAATTCTCCAATAACTCAAGAAAAAGTCGCTAGATTTGTCGCTTTTTTGAAAAAGAGTCTCTAGAGGGGTCTTATAGTCGCTAGATATAGCAACAAAGATGCTAAGTTGGAAACACTGGGTAGCTCTCACCGAGCAGGGACCAGATTTGTGGTGAAGGTTTACAGTAGATGCCTCTGAGTTTCGGTAGGTTAATTTGTTGCATATTTTCTGGTAATCTGCTCAGATGAAACCTAGAATTGTCATGTTGCATGTTGTTTCAACCAGTGTAGTTTCGTCTCATTTATTCCTATATTTTCTGTAATTTTTCTGCACAAAAACTGCCACCTGGATGTATGCCTGGAGTTAGTGAGCTAACTAGCCAGCTAACTGGCCAGCCAGCCACTAAATGAATACAACATTACAACTTAATGCTTCATTCACACTGCCACAGCGCGATGATTGTGAGGTAGAGGCGCTGGGTCGCTAACTCACATTTGTGGTGTGATAAACAGTAAATTCGTCACCTTTAATCATACGTTAGTGGCGGTGGTTTCATCTAAAGCAGGGGTCGGCAACCGTTACTAACAAAAATTGCCATTGTTGGACAAAAAAAGAGAAATAATGTCGGAATGGAGCCGCAAACTTTATTTTGAGCCTCACAATGAAGATATTACAACCTACTGAGTCTAAATTAGCCTACCAAAATTACTAATAAGTAATAATGAGCATTTATTAGTATGATTTTTGTCAGAATGCAGCAAGGAGCCAAGTGCAAATGAGAAGCTTGACACCAAAGAAAATCAAAACTAAACTTGAAGTTGGCAAAATGTAGATGTTAAGGTGCCCGGCTGTAGACATTTAAATACTATTTTCAGGGGAAACATAAATAACTTCATGTCGTATCATTTTTTGTCACAGCCACAGGGAGCCATTGCAGATGGCCTGAAGAGCCACATGTGGCTCCGGAGCCGCAGGTTGCCTACCCTTGATCTGACCCTTGACCTTGATCCGCCTGCCTACCCTTGATCTAAAGTGTTTAGCTGTCTCCTGTTGTCTCTCCTGGTGTCCTTCTGCAGACTCTGGTGCGCTCCCTGCTGGCAGAGCAGCTGAACAGCTCGTCATGGAGATGCCGACTGACGTCCTGTCAGACTCTCTGCCGCCTCAGAGGACCCCTGAACAAGGTGAGAAGACGATACAGACCAGAACCATCGTGCTGCCTCCTCTGGCTCCTGCTAACACCGCGTCACTGTTACAGGACGTCATGGACAAGCTGACCCACCTGATGTATGACGACCGCAAGGAGGCGGTCCGCCGCGCCGCTGCAGAGACGCTCCTGAAGCTGGGGAACAAGCACCGCCTTCACACTGACTTAAGGTGCTGCAGTTGCTACATGCTAACCAACAGGTGTCTGTGCACACATGTCACTGAAGCAGCTCTCCTATTGGCTGCAGGTTAAAGCTGGAGGGGGGGCGGGGCCTCCGGGGCAAGATGGAGGCTCTGGATGTGATTGGACACCTGAAGTTGATGACGGCATCGCTGCGGGAGCCTCTCATCAGCTGCTTCAGTGACGAGGTCGCTGCAGTCCGTAGACAGGCCTGTGAGACGGCGGCAAGTCTGCTGCTGATCGATGAGACGGTGAGAGAAGATAATTGTGTGATTGTTTGTGTGCAACACGTGTTACTGGAGGTTTCCACCAGAGGGCGCAGCAGAGCAGTCACACTGTGGAGAGCTACTGGATTTACAGGATGTAAATAAAAAACATGGCAACACTAATTCTGTATGACGGCATTTTAGGGCCAAGTATGAAAAAAAGTGACGAGATTAATAGCAGCAAAACTACGAGAAAAAAAGGTAGCAGATTTACGAGATTAAAAGTGGCAAATTTGCGAAAAAGAAGGATCAGATTTACGAGATTAAAAGTGGCAAATCTACGAGAAAAAAGTTGCAGCATCACTTTTAATCTCGTAAATCTGTGACTTTTTTTCTTGTAGATTTGCCACTTTTAATCTAAAAAATGTGCAACTTTTTTCCCGAAATATTACCCCCCTTCCCCGGGTCCATATTATTATTATTTTTTTTTCATACCTGGCCCTAATACGCTGTCGCAAATCACAGCGGAAAAAGTGACATCACACTGCAAAGACCAACTGACAAACATGAAATAAATAACTAGAATCAAACAAACACATGCTTGAAATGAGTAACTGCAGTAAGTACATTTTTCTTTGTAAGGATTCTTTAAATAAGTAAAAATATCTAGGCACTGAAAAAAAAGTCCAAATATACTTACATTAAGTTCTGGGCTAGAAATGTAATTTGTCACCTTAAAGCATAAGATGATATACAGCACTGTATATTTGAGTATTTAACAGTATATGTATTTGATTAAGTCCAATAATGTGTGTTGTGTTTTTTGTTTACAGGTTGAGAGTTGCCTGCTGCAGCTGGTGGAGAACGATGCGGCTGCAGAGGTTCGACTGTCGGCCATCAGAGGTGAATATTAAAACAGAAAGAGAAACTCTGGACATATACAAACAAATGTCCTCTTAGTTTTATTCTCATATGGTTAACATTCACAGATTCTGACAGTTTTGATTTTACCAAGACAAGACAAAAGTTTTAACTTTGAGGAATATAAAACAAACAAGGCTTACTTTGCAGCGTTATTTCAACAACTTCCCGACATGATATCCTGACACACAATTTCTACATTTTTCCTTTTATTCTGGTGATTTTGACTTTTTTTCTGGTAATTTAAACTTTATTTGTAATTTCTACTTTTTTCTGGTAATTTTTACTTTTTTCTTGTGGCGTTGAATTTTTTTCTGGTAGTTTTGGCTTTTTTTCTGGTAATTATGACTTTTTTCTGGTAATGTTACCTTTTTGCTTGAACTTTCAACTTTGTTCTGGTAATTTCTACTTTTTTGTTGTGACTGACTTTTTTTTCCGTTGTTTCTACTTTTTTCTTGCAATTTTGATTTTTTTCTTGTAATTTCTACTTTTTTCTGGTCATTTCTGCTTGTCTTTTTTCTGGTAATTTCTGCTTTTTTACTGGTAATTTTGACTTCTTTTCTGGTAATTCTACTTTTTTCTGAAGGCCGATTAGCCGTTTCTCTTACATCGGACTCAAGGTTGAACTGATAAAAGGTCACTTTGACCTCACAAGTCAAGGTTTAACTCAAGAATCATTAGAGGTGTGGGGGAAAATGTATACAGCATAGTGTTGTGATATTCAGAAAAAAATATATAATAAACTTCCCGACACCATATCCTGACATATTGCCCATATTGCCCATAGATTCCTTAGATCTTCTAGTTCCATATGATACCAGTATCTCCAGGATATTCCTAAAAGTGAGAAACAATCGGCGAAAATACTGACGGCCACCGGAACACTAAATACCAATACTTGGCGGCCATGAATCGATATAATATCACCATGCAAAATATCCCAATACCATGCTGTATCAATTTTTTCCAACACCTCCAATGATTCTTGAGTTAAACCTTGATTTGAGAGGTCAAAGTGACCTTTTATCAGTTCATCCTTGAGTCCGGTGCTCAGGAGAGGGACACAACACACCAGCAGACCTTCAGCTGATGAACTTCTTGTCTTCTTGTTGTTGCAGCTGTGGGTGCGTTGGGTTTGTCTTCCCTGGAAGTGCAGGAGACGCTGCTGCGCTGTGTGGAGACTGAGGAGGAGGCGGAGCTACGTCTGGCTGCGTGCCGCCTGCTGCAGAGCTGCGGCACGCCCTCGGACCAGCTGCGACACTGCCTGCTGCAGCAAGTCCACACAGAGTCCAACTGGAAAGTCCGCAGGTACGAGGGAGACAAAAATAAAAATAGCTGATAGGAGTTTATTTCAGAGCTGATATCTAGCCTTTTTCCATGGTTTTATTGACAAAAACCAAAGAAAACCAAAGACAAAAACCAAAGAAAACCAAGAAAAACCTGGAAAATGTCTAGATATCAGCTCTTGACCCATTTAGGCCTAAAACGCCTGGAAAAAATGCCTGTAAAACCTATATTTGAGAGCTTATACATGTGGCTTTTATAAGAAGTTGAGTTTATTTGTCCAAACCTTCAATAAAGTTTTTTTTTTTTTTTAAATCAACGTGTTGCATTGCGACACTCCCACATGTATTCTGATGCATTTCATTGGCCAAGAGACCGAAAATAGGTGGAAAAAACTACAAATACTACAAAACGACATATCTGCTTTCCCGGCTTAAATGGGTTAAATTAAACTCTTATCAGCTGTTGTTATCATTATGTTTGTCGAAACAGATGTACCTTTAGTTGTACCAGGCATTACAATTAAGAATAAACTGAAGAAAACAAGGGTGGTCTAATATTTTTTTCCATGACTGTATATATATTATACAAATATATAGAGATAGAACATCAGATCTCTACTGAGTTTTTATTTTGATGCTGTATATGCACATTTGTTTGTCATCTGCTCTGTTGACTTGTTTAAACTTGTAAATTAAAGACTTATTAATGTATATGTGAAGTTTAATGATATTGTTTCTGTGTTTATGCAGGGCGATGCAGGAGCTGCTGCATCTCTGTGAGCCGCAGGAGGAACACAGTGACACTCAGTACAAGCTGCAGGTTCTTATTCTTATCAAATACTCTGTGAGCCTGTTCAAGGTACTTGAAATAATAATATGTATCAACAGACTATAATTTACCCATTTCAAGCATTTTGGGGTATTTTAAAATTTGACCTTTTTTGACAAAAATCAACAGGCTATCAGTATGACTTTTTTTAGCGTGTCATTTTTGGACATCCCATAATATGGTTTGGTTTTCTTGCTATTTTTATACAAATTATGCTACTACATAACAGACTACAATTGACCCATTTGAAGCACTTTTAGGCCTTTTAAAATTTGACCATTTTTGACAAAAATCGACATGGCTTTTTTTCAATGTCACATAATATGGTGTTTTTCTGTCTTTTGGAAACTCAGAGGAAAACAGTTGCAATTTATAAAAGCACTCAGGAAACAGACGAGTTTCAGGGCCAACAATGTCTGGCTGTGCCGTTGGATGTCAGAACAGAAAAAGTTAAGAAGAAAAAAGGCGTTCTCTCATATTGATTACTGTCCAAAAACTGAAGAAAAAGAAAAAAAAAAGTCCTAGCATGTTGATTTTTGTCAAAAATGGTCACATTTTTCAAAGACTCAAAATGCTTCAAATGGCCCAATTATACTCTGTTTATACATGTAGTAGTATTGTTTGTCCAAAAATAGGGGGGAAAAAAAAAACCCCACCATGTTATGGGATGTCCAATAATGATCCCCTCAAAAAAAAAAGTCATACTATAACATGTCGATTTTTGTCAAAAATCGTTGCATTTTAAAATACTTAAAATTCTTCAAATGGGTCATTCATAGTCTGTTGATATATATTAGAGCATAATATGGCCAGAAATGAATATTCTGGACAGGTATCGGAGAAGGAGAATGAGAATGTGAATGAAAACTGACCTCCTCAAAAAAAATGCTAGAAATGGGTCAATTATTAGAGCATAAAACCAGAAATGACAGAAAAACATATTATGGGATGTCCATAAATGACCCCCTCAAAAAAAGTCATACTATAGCATGTTGATTTTTTTTTTAATTTGTCAAATTTCCAAATGGCTATTAATGCTTCAAATGGGTTAATTATACTCTGTTGATACATATGAGAGCATAATATGGCCAGAAATAACAGAAAAACATCATATTATAGGATGTACAAAAATGAGCCCCTCAAAAAAAAATCATAGTATAGCATGTCGATTTTTGTGAAAAATGGTCAAATTTTAAAATGGTTAAAAATGTGTTAATTGTTGATACATGTTAGGGCATAATATGGCCAGAAATGACAGAAAAACACCATATTGTGCGATGTCCAACAATGACCCCCTCAAAAAAAGTCACAGTAGAGTATGTTCTGTGGCTCAGTAGGTAGGGCGGTCACCCACTGATTGGGAGGTTAGTGGTTTGATACTTGATACTGATATTTTCACAGTGTGGTATGAGTACAGGATGTCGGGGCTCAGACTGGCTGATAAACTGGGTGCTGTGTTACAGGTGCTGTGTGAGTCGTCAGTGATCACAGAGAAGCTGCTGCTGCTGGAGAAGCTGCAGGTCGGAGGTCAGAGGCTTCGCCCCGCTGCGTTAGCCCGACGGCTGAGTCGGCAATACATGATCAATAACCCTCAGACAGCTGATCAGCACTGATCATCTATCTGGATCCTTTTAAATGAATAAAGGTTCTGTTTCTGGATGCTTACTTACTATTACTATAATAGTATAAAAAATATTTTTTTCATGCCTTAGAACTGTTAAAACATGCTTGAAATATTTTTAGATCAATTTAAAGTCGATATCACGGCTACGTCACTGGTAGTTGCGTGTGCAGACTGGTGCCAAAAAATTTGGAGGAAAATAGACAAGTGCTGCCTGTGCCATTGGATGTCAGAACAGAAAAAAATAAAATAAGTGTTCATTCATATTTTGCTGTCCAAAAACAGAATAAAGTCAAACTATAGAATGAATGAAATGCTTCAAATGGGTCAATTATACTCTGATACATGTGGTAGTATAGTTCATCCTAAAATAGCTAAAAATCACCATATAATGGTATGTCCAAAAATTTTAAAATGCCTTAAAATGCATCAATTGAAGTTCGTTGACACAAATTAGAGCATAATATGGCCAGAATTGACAGAACACAATACTATGGGATGTCCAAAAAAGGTCATACTATAGCATGTCGATTTTTGTCAAAAATGGTAAATTAAAAAAATGCTGCAAATGGGTCAATTGTCTGTTGATACATATTAGAGCATATTGCCAGAAATGTCAGAAAAACACCAATTATGGGATGTCCAAACACTGACAAGTCATTTGTCAAAACTTTTACTTTTGTATCTTTACATGTAACCATACTTTTACTCTAATTCAATCTGACTGGAACTTTGACCGAAGCAGCAAATATACATTTAGATTTTAAACACTGTTAGATTTTCTCAAATTGGATTTCCCAATGTGGACTAACTATTCCTTGCTAGAAGTTGCTGATCCTGTTTAATAAAAGAGACCAGATAACAGTTTGAAGTCACTTTATTTGTGAGACGACATTTTAACAGCAGCATTTTAAAGGCTCTGCAGCTCAGAATACAATGAACATTTCTTCTTCCAGGCTGATAATTTAAACCATTTAGTGAACTTTATCGAAGTTGGACCACTTTTACCACAAGCAATTTTATCATTAACTTGGCATTCGTTTATTTTCCGTTAAATGATGAAAGTTACCCAAAATCACATCAAAGCCAACTTTCAGCTAAAGCATTAAAAAGGCAAAGTTAAATTATTAAAAAGTCACTGAAAGCAAAAGTCAGGAATGCTCAACCTTTATTGAAAATTATATTTAAAAAAAAAAAGTAGTTACTGACAGCTGGAGCAGAATGAGCGATTAACACTGGAATACTAGGTGGGTTTACTGAGACTTCTTTGAGCAGATTTAGTTTCCTCCACGGAGACGGAGCACAAGGTGGAGGGTGGACTCCTTCTGGATGTTGTAGTCAGAGAGGGTGCGGCCGTCTTCCAGCTGCTTTCCAGCAAAGATCAGCCTCTGCTGGTCAGGAGGGATGCCTTCCTTATCCTGGATCTTAGCTTTCACGTTCTCAATGGTGTCACTTGGCTCCACCTCCAGGGTGATGGTCTTGCCAGTCAGGGTCTTCACGAAGATCTGCATGCCTCCCCTCAGGCGCAGGACCAGGTGAAGAGTGGACTCCTTCTGGATGTTGTAGTCAGAGAGGGTGCGGCCGTCTTCCAGCTGTTTGCCAGCAAAGATGAGACGCTGCTGGTCAGGAGGGATGCCTTCCTTATCCTGGATTTTGGCCTTCACGTTCTCAATGGTGTCACTGGGCTCCACCTCCAAAGTTATGGTCTTGCCAGTCAGGGTCTTCACAAAAATCTGCATACCACCTCTCAGACGGAGCACAAGGTGGAGGGTGGACTCCTTCTGGATGTTGTAGTCAGAGAGGGTGCGGCCGTCTTCCAGCTGTTTGCCAGCAAAGATGAGACGCTGCTGGTCAGGAGGGATGCCTTCCTTATCCTGGATCTTAGCTTTCACGTTCTCGATGGTGTCGCTGGGCTCCACCTCCAGGGTGATGGTCTTGCCGGTCAGGGTTTTGACAAAGATCTGCATGCCTCCCCTCAGGCGCAGGACCAGGTGAAGGGTGGACTCCTTCTGGATGTTGTAGTCAGAGAGGGTGCGGCCATCTTCCAGCTGTTTGCCAGCAAAGATGAGACGCTGCTGGTCAGGAGGGATGCCTTCCTTATCCTGGATCTTAGCCTTGACATTTTCAATGGTGTCACTTGGCTCCACCTCCAGGGTGATTGTCTTGCCAGTCAGGGTCTTCACAAAAATCTGCATACCACCTCTCAGACGGAGCACAAGGTGGAGGGTGGACTCCTTCTGGATGTTGTAGTCAGAGAGGGTGCGGCCATCTTCCAGCTGTTTGCCAGCAAAGATGAGACGCTGCTGGTCAGGAGGGATGCCTTCTTTATCCTGGATCTTAGCCTTGACATTTTCAATGGTGTCGCTGGGCTCCACCTCCAAAGTGATGGTCTTGCCAGTCAGGGTCTTCACAAAGATCTGCATTTTTACTCTGTTGAGGATTTAAAAAAAATATATTTTCAAAAAAAGAAACCTAAAGATCTTTCATATAAAAGCCAGATCGATTATTAATTGCAAATACACAATACTGCTCTGCTATTGTGTGCGTGTCAGTAAAAGGCTCCTCCCTGAGGGGAGGCGTTTCTTTTTTTATCCCCAACAAACATTACACTTCCTACAGCTTCCATTTTCCAACTTGGTTGAATAGCCACCATTACAAAACATAGCTTTAAAAACCTGTGCTTACTTTCTGAACTGATGATTTATCTTTTAATTTACAAAAATGTCAGAAAATGACCACACAATCTTAATATAAATATGCAGCATCATGATTGCTAAACATTTTTTTTTAACTGGGTAATGACTTGCATTTAAGCAGCAAGTTTGCAGATAATCAGTTCATTTATGCTATTCCGAATATATCTGCTAAAAATTTTCTATTAATTTATGGATTTTTATTCGTTTCGGCTTAAAAACCTTCTACCGTTAATGAAATACAATTAACTGGCTACGTTGCTAAGCTAGCTGTCGATTAATTGATCGTTTTATTTCATCAGATTACACCATTACCCACCGAATGATTGTTCAAATATAAAACACCATTTATGTTTCCCAGAATAAGAAGTTAAGTGACGTCAGCCAACTAAACGGCAACCAGGCTAACGGAGCTAAAAAGCTAATGTTGCTAAGCAACCCGGATGTCGCGATAAACGGTCGTTTCTTTAACGTTTGTGACCACAAAGTTACCCTATCACATTTAATGTATTTTAAGGTTTAGGTTTGGTTATTTTCTGATTTAACTAATCGAGCTTTATGATTTATTTTGATTACGTATGTGCCATGACGACGTTTTTTTCTAGCTAGGCCGCAGTTAGCTTCGTTAGCTTCAAAAACAGCGGGCGTTACGTTAGCTCGGGATTTATTCGTTAATGTTACAAACAACTACATTTAAGTCGATTCAATACTCATATACAAATGGAAAAAAGGGGTTTAGACATGGTATGTATCTATATAAGGGTCTAAATACTCACAAACAAATGATTCCCACCGGTAATCGACTCAAACTGCTCCGGGTTCTGTCAGGTTTTGAAAAACAAAGAGCAGCGGAGCAGCTTTTATAGATACCACTCTGATATCCTTCCGCTGTCTCGCCCCGTGGGACTATAATATATCTGTTATCTACAAATACGCCTTAAAATAACTCTGGAGTTAATCAAACATACACATTCCCAGCAGAAACACAATAACAGATTTTAAGGGGGAGATACGTAGCGTTTAAAAACTAGAGTGAGTGTGAAAGAAATGGCCCTTCACAGGCTGCGCGGATGTATACACGACATACAGCCTAGGCAACAGTGATGCATGTAACTAAGTATATTTACTCAAGTACTTCACTTTATTTGAGTATTTCCATTTAATGGCACTTAATATTTGTACTCCACAGTGGTGGAAAAAGTATTCAGATCTCTTGCTTAAGTAAAAGGACTACTGTACCACTGTGAAATGACCCCACTACAAGTAAAATCCTGCATTCAAAACTGAAGTAGAAGTACAAAAGTGTCAGCATCAAAATGTACATCAAAAGTAAAAGTACTCATAATGCAGAATGGACCCACTCAGAGTGTTAAATGTAGTGGAGTTAAAAAGTACAATATTTGCCTCTAAATTTAGTGGAGTACAAGTATAAAGATACATGAAATGGAAATATTTAAGTAAATTACTTCATCAAAATAGTACTTAAGTAGACTACTTGAGTAAATGTACTTAGTTGCTTTCCACCACTGGTATTCAACTAATCATAGGTTGACTAATAGGTTGTTAAGTTTATTTAGGTATATAACACAGCAGTTTTTACAGTAATCTGCTTCACTGTTACCAGCTGAAACATAGAAATGGCCCTCTACTGAACATGTAAAGTACCATGTTAAAATAGCAATGACCGTCATTTATCTAGCCTTAGCACCTGGTTCTTGACTCATATCTGCATCCAGAACTGCCAAGTTAATGTGAATATTATAATATATATTTTACAAACCAAATGAGGAAAGAACGTATTGATTTTGTTGACCCTGTGACCTTTTCTCCAGCATTATTGTCATGTTGTTGTGTTTTTAACAAGCAGAATCTTGAGAGTCATTATTTGTAAAGTGACAGATACTTGACAAGCAGGAGGAAACTTATTGATCAGCCTTGTGACCTTTTACCCTTGTGCCAGACGTCATTACTGTTCTGTCATTAACCAGTATAACCTGTAGAACTAATGGCTAACTGAGTGGATCATTAGACTTTGACTGCTTCTCCTCTGTAATTGTGTTTTGATTATAGATAATCATTAACACAGCATTTTGTCTGAAGTGCATATTCTCTCACCTGGGTTGTAAAATGAGCTGCCTGAAGAAAGAGAATAATATTTTCTAAATGTCAGCCTTAATTCATGGCTTGTTGGAGCCACACATGCAATAAAAATACATATTTAAATGCAAAAATCTTCCCACGGAAGTGCTGTTTCACATGTGTGGGGGAAAAAAATAGGATGTATGTATAAAAGCTGTAACCTGCAGGAGTTTCTTTGGGTACTCTACTCTTAATGTCATGATATGAGCACATGAAGCCCATTCTCATGCTCAATTTGTCTCATAAGTTTTTTGGGGTTGATATCCGTAGTTAAACAGATTTACTGGTCAATTTTGCATTTTTTTTTTATTAGTCAGGAATGAATAAAAATGGTCAAAACTCCCTCCAGAATCCGAAAATCAGACACCAAGACCTTGGAGCAAAAGACAAATCCATGCTGTTATTTGGTTTCAAAAACATCTCACATTTTGTAGACTTCTGCATTTTTTGCAAGATTGTACATTGAGAATTTGTGTTGTGTTGCCTGCTGAGAAACTCCCTTATTGTGAGTTAGGAAAACCATCCATCCTCTGAATGCTCTAGGTCTCTAGTTTGTGGTTGTAAAGTTTCATGAGGCTGATATCTGCAGCTCAGTCAGATATCTCAAACTGATAAACTGTTGAGTTAAAGCTCCGCCCCTCACCTGAGATAAACCAGGAAACAGTCTTTTATTCTGCCTCACTGAGACGAAGAGACACACACATAACCACATACTCTGAGAGACGGACGATAACATTCAGCTTCGGACTAAAACCTCCAATTTGACTGAAAGAGGACGACTTCAGGAGATTACTGGGAACACTGGAACAGCTCCACTTCACCCAGCTGCTGAATACACAAACTGATGGACAGTTTTACAGGAAAGTAAAGTAACTTTGAGAGAACAGGGAGTGGCTGAGCTGTTTGTCTGCTGTGTTTCAGCTAAATGGCTTCCAGATTAGAGGACCATTTCTGCTGTTCTGTCTGCCACGACATCTTTAAAGATCCTGTTCTTCTGTCATGCAGCCACAGCTTCTGTAGAGACTGTCTGCAGAGCTGGTGGAAACAAACCAGATTGTGTCCGGTCTGTATGAGATCTTGGATGAGTGAACCACCTTGTAACCTGGCGTTAAAGAAGCTGTGTGAGAGTTTCTTAAAGGACAAATTTCAGAGAGCTTTTGAAAAACACTCCAACCACAGATTCAGACCCATCGATAAAGCTGCACAACAACAGGAGAATGAACTTCAGGAACCTCTGGAGCCGCTACAGAAGAAGTTAGAGGATTTAAAAAAAGTTAAAGTGAAGTTTGATCAAGCAGCAGAACACATTCAGGACCAGGCCAGACGCACAGAGACGCAGGTTAAGGAGCAGTTTAAGAAGCTTCACCAGTTTCTAGAAGAGGAAGAGGAGGCCAGGATGGCTGCACTGAGGGAGGAAGAGGAGCAGAAGAGTCAGATGATGAAGGAGAAGATGGAGGCTCTGAGCAGAGTGATAGCAGCTCTTTCAGACACAGTCAGAGCCACAGAGGAGGAGCTGAGACCTGAACACGTCTCATTCCTGCACAACTACAAGGATCCACAGCTGCCCTCAGGAGCTCTGATAGACCAGGCCAAACACCTGGGCAACCTGGCCTTCAACATCTGGAACAAGATGAAGGACATGGTCTCCTACAGATCTGTCATTCTGGACCCAAACACTGCTGGTCCATATCTCATCCTGTCTGAAGATCTGACCAGTGTGAGACCAGGAGAGAGACAGCAGCTTCCTGATAATCCAGAGAGGATTGGTGGTTACTGGTTTGTTCTGGGTTCTGAGGGCTTTAAATCAGGGACTCACAGCTGGGAGGTTGAAGTAAACAAAACCGACTGGGAACTGGGTGTGTTAGCAGAAGAGTCTTACCAGGGGACAGAAGACATGGGGTCTGGATTATGGAGAATAGAATTATTTGGAGGTAAATACTCATCAGTGTCACCATCAGGTGAAACAACTGTTCTCGTAATGCAGAAGAAGCTCCAGAGGATCAGAGTGAATCTGGACTGGAACAGAGGAAAGCTGTCGTTCACTGATGTTGACACTGACACACACATACACACCTTCAGACACACTTTCACTGAGAGGATGTTTCCATATTTTTTCAATTGGGATGATGAGTATAATCTCCCACTGCAAGTTTTACCAGAGAAGATCTCTGTGGCTGCAGGACAACAGAAACAGGACGATCATCTTCCTGTTTGAGAAGTCCGGAGCCCTGTACTACAAAGCTGGATTTGAGGGTTAGCGAGGTAAATTCAGCTCTCATCCTGGGTTTTCAGTATCACAAAGGTGGTTCTCTTTTGAATCTGGCTAGATCTGGCAACTCATGCTGAGAAGCTAACCTGGTCGGGACTAAGTTAGCTCCTCGATAAGAGATCAGTATCAATAAATGCACTGCCTACTAACCAATGAATTCTCTTGGAAAATGGTACACCCTTTAGGGAAGATCCTGTGGCCCTTGTTGCACGGATAGTGCGTATTAAGGTTGCATACATTATAACTTCACTATATTATTAATCAGTATGACGTTTACTTGCATATGAAATACTGTATAATTCCGTCATTCAAGATAATAGACCTAAAAAATGTTTTTTTTTTGAAGTGAGCAAAACCAAAATTTATTTGACGTATCCTTCATTATGGGACAGTTTCAAATCTAAATCCATAATTATTTTAAAAGTCAGTGTAACATCATGTGCAGCTGTCAGGTTAGAAATCAACAGTAGTTGCTGAAAGCGCATTGAGTGGTTAAATACGTATATTAATTCATGAATTTGCACTTGTTATTTCTGCCAAAATTAATCTTGTGCCTTATTTAGAGCAACCCAAATCTTCAAAGTGAATTCTCTGTAAAACTTCATTCTAATTGACTGTTTTTTTGTTTGTTTTATTGGTGTTTATGAGTAAAAAAATATTGTCAAATAACAGAAAATAACTGTAAGTGATTTTATAAATAAGTTATTAAAAATACTGATAATATGCAGTTAATATCTATATTTAAAATATATATCTATATATATATGTGGCTTGCTGCCTGGAAACAAGGCCGTGCGCTGACCTGCTAACAAACCTGTTATGACGAACATTCTGCCTTGTTATGTCTTACAGAGATATAACAGGAGCCAAAAGATTTTTCAATGTCTACTTGTTATTTTAAAGTCTAAAAAATATAAAACAGACAATAATCTTCTTTGTGATTATAGAATCTTAATCAGTTTAAGCAAATGCAATATATGTAATTAAAGTAATCACAGTTTCTAAACCAACATTGACACACAAACATAATCATTGTATCATAATCATATTGCCTGATTAATAGCACCAAGGTTGACCTTTGATAGTGACCTGTGTCACACACAGAGACAGAAAACAGAGTCAGACAAAAGAAGCAGTGTAATCAAATCATTTAAACAATGTAGAATAATCAAATTATTCTAACAATTGTTAATAAAAACAGATTATATCTATGACGTATTTGGGTTTTCTAAGTGAGATGCCGCTGCCAACAAAAACAATATGTTGTTTTAATAAAGTGTGAAACTTTCTCTTGATTAATTCCCTGGTTTCTACTTTTGTTTTTTATTTATTTAAAGTGTTACTCTCTGATGTATTAAAATCATTCCAGCTTCTGAATTGGAGCAATTTCTGCTTTTCTTTGTCTCACATTACGGTGAAGTGAATAAATCTGGTTTTTGGACTGTTTTATATGTTATCCTGCACCGTATACTCACTACTTCAACTCCTAGTTTGCAAACAGATGTTTTAATATAGTCTTGCTGCCCCCACTTACATCAATTAATTAGGATTTTTCTCTGTGAGTAATAGATTTTTGCGGGTGAAGTGTTCCTTATAAGTTCTAATAAACTCTAAAACCACTGCGTAAAAAAAGTGTCAAACTAAATTAAACTAATTAAACATCTTTCCCCTGCATCTCTGCCTATTATCCATTAATATCCTTGACAAATATTTGCTGCATGTTTTGCCTCAGCGACGTGAGTCCGACCCATGCTGTTAACTGCGTGTAATATTAACGATCTCATTGTGCTGCTGCAGTCATTACGAGTCTCTCTGGGTAAGAAGCACTAGCTAAACGCCTCAAATGCAGACATAAATGTAATGTATTTCTGGCTCTGTGAATGCCTCCGGTTCATTAAATTGTGTGTGGGTAGCATTCAGTTTCCTCAGAGTGCCTAATATCATCAAGCATCTGCTTAAAAGCTTCTCAACAGTTGAATTAACCGCAGCAGGAAGGCCTCTGGAAATTGCCATCGTAGCAGGAAGCATTATCTTCTTATTAGCATTCAGGGTGGCAACAGAAGGAGTCATTAGGACATTAAACCGGGCCGGCGGAAGGGAGACGCCGCTGGGCAGGATTTGCCTCCCACCCATCAGGGGATATCTACGAGACAAACAGCACTCAGCCCAGAAAGAAAGTTCCCTGTCGAACTGAATGGAAGCCAAAACTGCTTCCTGTGGTGAAAGTTTGTACTTCAAAGAAGCTTTTCATGCAGCAGATTAAAATCTTTTTATGTTGGTGGTTGGAGTTGTTTTTCTGACCATCTAAAGCAGAAACCACACAGTTTTTCTCATGCAGTCAAAGGATATTTATGCACACTGAACTCTTACAGATACAACTTGAATGCAACAAAATGCAATGATTTGCATTCAAGTGAAAACAGTCCAAGATATTTGTTGTTCAAACTAAAGTTATTAATGCATGGAATCCTGCAACCTGACTCAGACAAAGTCATGGAAAAAATTATTAGACCATTGTTTTCTTCAATTTCTTGTTCATTTTAATGCCTGGTACAACTAAAGGTACATTTGTTTGGACAAATATAATGACAACAACAAAAATAGCTCATAGAGTTTAATTTCAGAGCTGATATCTAGAAATTTTCCATGGTTTTCTTGATAATTAATATTGTTTATTATCATGGAAAATGGCTAGATATCAGTTCTTAAATCTCTTTATTCTCCATGTGTCATTTAAAATAAAGGGTTTGCACTAACCAGATCCTGTTAAAAACATTAAATTCTGCTCCTCAGAGACACTGTGAAGACATGATTGATTCTGCTGAGACCAACAGTCACGTGACAAATATTAACTGGAAATCTGTTTACACAGAGCAGAGAGGAGAGGACAGGAGAGTCTTTTTACACAGAGCAGAGAGGAGAGGACAGGAGAGGAGAGGCCGTTTACACAGAGCAGAGAGGAGAGGACAGGAGAGTCTTTTTACACAGAGCAGAGAGGAGAGGACAGGAGAGGAGAGGCCGTTTACACAGAGCAGAGAGGAGAGGACAGGAGAGTCTGTTTACACAGAGCAGAGAGGAGAGGACAGGAGAGGCTGTTTACACAGAGCAGAGAGGAGAGGACAGGAGAGGAGAGGCTGTTTACACAGAGCAGAGAGGAGAGGACAGGAGAGGCTGTTTACACAGAGCAGAGAGGAGAGGACAGGACAGGAGAGGCTGTTTACACAGAGCAGAAAAAAACGCCCTGAAATGGTCTGTTGGGATAAAAAACAAGTATTTCTACTGTCTATATTTTCTGCATACTCCTTGTGGACAAAGCACTGACAGATTTAAGATGTCAGCACAATAAATATCATATATTGTGTATATTTTCACATTTGGTCTCTAAAAGGAAACACGACGCCAAATAATTCAACAGAACGCTTCGATATTTAGAAAGTCTTTTGTACTTTTTATTCAAGTTTTACCATTTATTTAGGGAAACTGTTAACATCTGTCTTCTCATAATGAAAATGTACATTTATCAATCTGCATAAAACATCACATATACAGTACATCAAAATAAATTACATCATCTGGTGGGTTGATTGAGCTTCAGTCAGTTATTAACTACAGCTACGCTATTCACATGGCAAACCTCCACGTCTGCAACAACGCATGTTTTTCATTTGGACTTTTTTTTAAAAATCCAGAGCCGGTCCAGAAGCCCTGGAGACCCCCGGGGCCGGTCTACCACAGTCATCCATCTAACTAATGTGAGAAAATAAGACATCAGTACTGCACTGGCCCCCGGAGGTGTTTAAATACCACGTAACTACAGCTAGAGCCAGGGCTGGACCTGCCGGAGGAAAAAAAGCCTGAAAGGTGACTGCAGGCAGCAGGGAGCTCAGGGGCAGGACACAGGGAGCCGCTGGCCTTATTAACTTCCTGTTGTCACCATTTAGAGGCCAGAAGTGGAGACTCGTGAGTAAATAAAAACAAAAAAATTATAATAATCCACCATTCTGCCTGTCAAGTTATCCAAAATATTCTTAAAAAGTTATAATCCTTCAGATTTCAGTCCTGCTTGATCATTGTGTTTCCTGCTTCACAATAAAAGCCAACTGCAATTTCAGGACTTTTAATGTGAAGCAGCAGCAGGAAGTGTTAGCTTAGCATTAGCAGTAAACGAGTGTGTTTCCATCAAATTCATTTTTTTTTCATCAAATTAAG
>NC_081535.1:29681128-29696128 GCF_030273125.1 Centropristis striata
CACTTCCTGTCAGATTTTTTTATTTTTTATAACAAAGCTGCTTCAAAGTGACCGCTCGCTAAAACCCCATAACCCTGTACTGCTACTAGTGCTGTATGTTCACTTTATTTGGTCATTTTTAACTTAAATGCACATATAAAAAAAACATTAGAAATGAACAATATTAAGTCATTACTTCTGAAGTCTGAGCTTATTACAATTATTTTATGCTCTATATTTGCTTCAATTTAGGTTAAAAAAACAAACATTTTGCATTATTGGCACAACTATATTTCTGTAAAATACTTAGATCGACAAGGTATTGTTACCTAAGGTTGATTTACACTGGAAAACTGTATGTTTATATTTCATATTTTGGAAACAAATGTGATGTTGGTATTTCGGAGCAGTCTGGTGTGAACTGTAATACCACTTGGAAAAGCTAGGGGGAGACAGTTTAAAAAGTTCTCTGATTCCACTTTAATAACTTCCTTACACTTCTGGTCATGTGTCTTGTGTCTAGGGTTGCAAAAATTCAGTGAATTTTCAAGTTGGAAACTTTCCATGGGAATTGACAGGAATTTATGGGAATGAACAGGAAATTAACAAAATTGGTTTGCTCTTAACAGGGAACTTAAATATAGTTGGGAAAACATTTTAGCATAATCTCGACTAAAACAACCAGATTTCATAGAAGAACACTTGAATATCTGCTGCTACTGAGGCCACGCCCCTACAAAGGCCACAGACATGTGGGGGGGGGTCATTTTACCTCATTTTTTGAATGGGTGGGGTTGGGGGGGGGGGTGTAATATTCAACTCAACATTCATGTTTATGTTGTTCAATGAAACAATTGTCACTTACAAATACAGTCATGAAAAAAATTATTAGACCCTTGTTTTCTTCAATTTCTTGTTCATTTTAAAATTTAAAATAGCTGATAAGAGTGTAATTTAAGAGCTGATATCTAGACATTTTCCATGGTTTTATTGATAATAACCAAAACCATCATCAAGAAAACCATGGAAAATGTCTAGATATCAGCTATTAAATTAACTCTATTAAGCTATTGTTGTTGTTATCAATATATTTGTTCAAACAAATTTACCTTTAGTTGTAAGGTTGGTCTAATCTGTTGAAATGTCTTTTTTTAATTTAATTTTGAATATTTCCAAAATTCCCCACCTTAACTTCCCATGGAAAGTTTTTGGAAATATATAGGAAAAATTAACTATTAATTTTCCAGCCCTTTGCAACCCTACTTGTGTTTGTTTAAGTGCTGTGCCTACAGTTGCTAAACTAATTGTTGAAGGCGTTCAGCGAGCGGTCATTAAGTCATTAACATGCAGAAAGCTGCCATCAATCCGTCTCAACGAGCACAAGGCTGAAAAGTCTTTGAATAATATCGTGTTCATGCAGGAATCATTCCACGCAGATATTAAAATAAAACTCTCACCCCTGCAGAGAGGCAGCGGGCCGCTCCAGAACGACGGGTTTCCCAGGATGCACTTGATGGCGACCTCTCCGATGAGCTCGTAACCTTGGTAACAGACGAAGGTGAGAGACTCTCCGGGCAGGTAGAGGCGCTTGGACAGGATCTGGTAGCCGTTATCAGGGAGACCCGGGTTCTCACAGGACACAGAGTCCTCCGCTGAGGAGGAGGAGAAATTATTTTAGTCATTTTACTGAAATTTACTGTTTTATTTGACAGGGTTTTCCTTGTTTTGTGCAAATGTCATTAAAGAAAGGTAAATTACTTTTATTACTAATATTAACCATAAAATAGAAGATGAAATCTGTAAATTAATATAATGGGACATTATTGATTTTTTTTTTTTTACAGTATTATTTAATGACTTATCGTGATATTATAACAAATAAGAACTTTAGTTATTCTACAGTAATTGGAAAACAGATATTTACTTTATATTATCTGTATTTTTCTTAAAATCATAAATTAATGTTTTTTATTACATTATTTGGCAGTAAGTGTTTGGCGACATCTGTCACACTTTTTACTGTTTTCTTTTTACCTTTTTTTTCTCTCTCTCTTTAACTGTAATATATCGTATTATTTTATAGGGGCTTTTCTTGTATTTTTTGTGTTTTTTATGAATGTTAAATGACAACTGTGTTTATTAATGACATTTTATTTTATTTTAAAAATCATAAAAATAAGTTCAGCTAGAAGTAGCCAAATACTTACTATCATATAAATAAATCAAAAAATCAAATAAAGATATTTACTGTTTATGATTTTTAATTGTCTTTTTTTTTACAGGAATATTCAATTGCTTAATAGTCTGAAATATGCAATTACAGTGAATTCTATGTAATAAAATAAAAATAAAAAACACGTCATATTGCTGAATGTAAAACTTTGTTTTCTTACAGTAAAACTTAAATTCAATCTTAAAGAAAAAAATATGAAACTTTCTGTCATGTTAAAGTAAAAAAAGTTATTTAGTTATTTAATTGCTTAGTTATTCTACAGATATATTTTTAATAAAGATATTTACTGTATTTTATCTGTATTCCCCAAAAAAATCTGTAAAATAACTTTTTACAAGTTTTACAGGTTGTTTACTGTTATCTGACAGTAATTTTTTTTTACTGTTTTTTCTTTTTTACATTAAATGTAAAGTTTTACTGTAGGAAAACAACAATAATAAACATTCAAGATCATTAAAGATTTGAATAGAAAAACTGTAAAAAAATAAAAAAAATTATATATATATATATATATATATATATATATATACACATTCATAAATATATACATACATACATATATATATATATACATATATATATATATATATATATATATATATATATATATGCAGGATATGTATTTTAACATTCAAGACCATTGAGCAGTTGACTAATACTGTGTAAAAACAATATGAAAGAAAAATACTAAAAAATAAAATATATATATAATATATACATTTTTAAATACAGATATGTACTGTATTTCATCTGTATTCCTACTTTTGCCAAACACCTAATTTTATCAGACTTTTTTCTGTTTGTTTTTTTTGACGGTGCAGTTTATTGAAGTGGTGTCTGAAAGGACCCTGTGGTTTACGGGTACTTTGTCGCTGCTGTGATTCAGGAGCCTTCCCTTTCCCGGGGACAGACAGACAAACAGCTGCGGCGCTCTGCAGAGGAGCGGCGCTCTGCCCGCGGCGCTGCCATCCAACACGAGTGGGTTTGTGTGATTTCTTCTCTGCGCTGACACAGATCACAGCGTCTCCACATGCCAGAGACGAAGCTTCATCTCCTGCATTTTTCATCTCGGGGCTGCTGATGTGTGTGTGTGTGTGTGTGTGTGTTTCAGGGATATTAATGTTTGTGAGAAGTGTTTGATATGTAAATGTGATGCTAATGCACCGTACCAATCAGCCCTGAGCCACCTGGAGGAGGGGGAGGAGATTATCCATGAGTCATGTCAGATCTGTCAGTCGAGCTCTGACGGCGAGTCGTGTCGAGAAACTCAACATCCAGCTTTCTGTTTTTACACTAAAAGGGGAATTACTCCAGAGGAACGTGTAGACACAATATTCTGATATTAATTGGAAAATAATCCACCGTACGAATATGTTATTCCCAATAAAACCAAACAACTACATACATAAATAATACATGATATTTATCAAATTAACAAACTTATATCTACATAAAAACATTTTTGGGAGATTTTCTATCATTAATGTATTATTTGATATATGACTGTGAATACTGAAAAAAAAATCTGAAAAAATGTTTAAAAAATTAAGTGATATTTTGTTACACAAACCAAGCCAAAGTATTTTATTTTAGTATATTTCTTTCATTTTTTTTTTTTTTACACAGTATTATGCAACATTTTCTGCCAGACTTTTTTTTAACTGTAGGAAAACTGCAATCAAAATCAGCAATATGATGTGTTTTATGTTTTGTATTTTAACACAGAAGTTACTGCATTTTAACATTCAAGACCATTAAGTATTTGAAAAAAAACAAACTTACTTGTATTACAAATATTAACCATAAAATACAAGTTGAACAAATATGTTATTCCCAATAAAATCAAATGACTGCATTTTAAATTAATACTTAACATTTATCCAATCAACAAACTAATATCTAGATTAAAATATATATTTATTGTTATTATTTATTATGTATTATTACTGTGAATACTGAAAATAAACTGGAATTTATTTTGTAAAAAATTGAGATATATTTTATTACACAAACCAAGCCAAAGATATTTTATTTTAGTATTTTTCTTTCTTTTTTTTTTTTTTTTACACAGTATTAGTCAATGTTATATACATATCCCATAATATTTATTTACAGATTTCAGCTTCCATGTTATGTTAAATATTTGTGATAAAAGTAATTTACCTTTTTATGGCATTTGCACTTAATTTAGAAAACAAAACAAAACAGGAAAAACCCTGAAAAAGAATAAAGTTAATTTACAGGAAAATATTATTATTTTATTATTTTTTTACAGTGTTGCTTTTTCTCTGTGATGTAAAAACAGCTGACCTCATATTTTATTTCATTTCATTTTCCTTTCTGATACTCACAGACACAGTGAGGCAGTCTGGACGTCCACACGGGCGTCCCCGGCTCGCGGCCGTAGCAGGTGATGGTGGCGCCGCCCTGCAGGATGAAGCCGGGGGTGCAGCTGTACTGGATGGTCGTCCCCACCAGGAGTTTGGGGTCCGACAGAGAGCGGGTGGAGTGTTCGACGTGACCGGGGTCGGAGCAGTACATTACTGAGAGCGAAGGGAGGGAAATTAACATGAATATGTAGCAAACTTTTTAAAAAAATCAGTAAAACTCTGAACCCCAATATATATATATAAAATCTGTATAGCTATAATCCATAACAATTAGCTTGATTCCCTAAAGCTATAAAAGCTTTATGGAATCAGCACAATCATGGCTAGAAGAGTGAAAAACTCAAACGTGTCTTTGTGCAGAATAACACAGTTAGAATGACAGAAATCAGAAAAAAGTTGATTTTCTTTGGTAAATTATTTTTTAAAAATTGGAATAAAACATAATTTTTATATAAACACTTTTCCAAGTGCCCACACATGCCACAAATGCTGTAAAAAACCTCCACATATTGAAGTATTGTCATATTGTGTAAACAGCCTCTCCTGTCCTCTCCTCTCGGCTCTGTGTAAACAGCCTCTCCTGTCCTCTCCTCTCTGCTCTGTGTAAACAGCCTCCCCTGTCCTCTCCTCTCTGATCTGTTTAAACAGCATCTCTTGTCCTCTCGAATAAAGAGATTCTGACACAAATATCTACATTTTAACACAAGTTTTGGTCACTTTCTCTAACTGAACTTGAGTAACTGATGATCCATTCATGGACTGTCTGAAAGGTCAAATTCTCACGATACTGCCTGTTTTTACAGTTTCTTCCTCCGATAAACGGTTGATTGTTGGTGATTTTTTTTTAAAGAAACAAAAGAAAACATACTTTTCAATCCTGTCTGGTGGTTTTTTTGGGGATCAGGGGGTTAAAACTGTGATTTAAAGACATTTCAAAACCGCTAGGGGACTTTAGCTGTTCTAAAAGCACTGTAAATCACAAACATAGCTGTATAAGAAAGAGTGTAACTGACTCTTTTCACAGAAGGGCGGCTGCGAGCTCCAGGACAGGTCTAACTGGCAGGTGAGGGTCTCCCGTCCCACCAGGTCGTAGCCCGGGTCGCACTGGTAGGTGATCCGAGCGCCACGCACCAGAGCGATGTGGGACGTGGTCTTCCAGCCGTTCTGGATCTCAGGCAGGTCTGGGCAGGAGTCGTTCCGGGACACCTCTGACAAACAAAGAAGGAAACAAACAGAAAGGTTGATTAATGGCTGCGTTACGGTGAAGCGTTTCCTCCGAGGGTCAACGAGACAGACGAGACAGACAGCAGGACGTCTGGTGTTGACGTGCTGCTGGCACACGCTCTCTCTCTGCGAGGGAGAATCCGCGGCGCCGTGGGAGATTGATGGACTTATTGTGCGACTGTTTGACCGTGAGACAGAATGATGGATCTCATCTGTGTTGGACAGTCTTCAGATATCGTCTCTCCGCTCTGAGAGAGGACAGTTTGTCTCTGAAGCTGCTGTTTGGAGTCACATTTAATTCAGACTCCCACTGAAACTGTCTTCAATAAAAATGATCACAAGCTGTCAGTTATCTGTCACAGCTGTGTTGATCTGCAGCAGGAGGAAATGTTGTTGTTTTTTGTTTATTGACTGTCAGAGTCTTTTTATAATCAGATGTTTGAGGAAATAATCCAAACTCAAGATTTAACCACATCTTATCAGAGGATAGAAACAACTCATTTATCATAATGTGATTTAAACATGGATCTTTTACATTCACCCAACAATTGTCTTTAAACTGCATTCTCTCTAATGTCCAGCAGGGGGAGACTCCACTGGCTGCAGAAAGAACTCAGTTTGCATGTAAGTCAATAGGAAAATGACATTCTCATAACAAATTTATGGTCTCATTTTTTTTTTTAGCTTCAAGTCTTCTTCAATACCACATGTTGTTCATTTAGTAAATGATTATCCATTTAGAATAAAAATAGACCATAAAGCAGGATTTGATGGTCTAAATCCTCAATTTAAGATTATAGACTCTAAGTCAATAATGAACTATAATGCTTAGGTTTTTGAAAAATGATTACATTTTCTACATTTTCTTTGGTTTATTACTAAAGAAGAGAAGACATGCTCATATTTATAAATTCCATTTTTCTCTATACCACATTGGATATGAACTGTAGTTTATTGCAATTAATCTCAAATTTTAAGTTAAATCACACATTTATTTTACGTCTCTCTATTTGTCTCAGACAGCATGAAACATGACCAATACTAGATGACATGAAACAACTATTAAAAACTGAAGATCTCTCTCCAGTTTCCTCTCATAGATCTCACAGGCTCCACTTAACTACACGACACGTCCCCGGGTTAACTTTCAAAGGTCTGTTTGATAACCCAAAACTACAATCTTTTCCTCGATCTAACCAAGTCATTTTCATCCTAACCCTAAACAAAAATAGTCTCGTATCTCAGCCTAACCAGGGAGTTTTAACTCCTTAACTAAACCAAACTATGACCGTTTAGAGAGCATGTCATGTAGTACTGTGAACCCAAAAACGACCGACTACACTGTAAAAAAAGATAAACAATAGCTACTCAATAAAATTTAGGCAACAGATTGCACACAATATTATTAATTAAATCTAAATAAGTTACAAGTTCAGTTAATAACAACTTAACAGGAAGTGCCTGTCAATTAAAAACGGACTAATTCTATTGTGTTGGATTCATTCAAAATTCTCTTGATTTAGAATTGCATACACATAAAGGTTATATTTAATGTGATCAAAATAAGTAGATTCCATCTCAAACATTTTTATATTAAAGTTACTTAAACAACTGCCTCAAAATCAAGGACGCATTTATATTTAATACATTTTATCAAATATATTAAGTAAAATTAAATGACTACAGAATAATTTATTACAGTGTATTATAGATGGTAAGATAGCCAAGGTTTCCAGTTCACAACCTCCACTTCTGCTAATCCATACTACTGATGGATTACAGCCATGCAGATGTCGGACCAAGTCATTGTTTTGCAAGTCACAAGTGAAACTCCAGTCTTTGCCCTCAAGTCCCTAGTCAAGTCCCAAGTCAAGACCGACAAGTCTCAAGTCAAGTCCAAAGTCCTAAAGTTTGAGTCTCGAGTCCTTTTTACAACAGAGTAATAATATTTACATGGATCATATATGCTTTTGAAATCTAAAAGTTGTTGCCCATGTTTTGCATACTACAATTTGTTTTTTGTTGACCACTTAGTCATTTTTATACCAGAACGAAACTATCTTTGGACTTGTTTTTGCCAACTGGCGTCATGTTTTGACAGTTCTTCTTCATTGGTTGTCCTGCAGTTTGATTGGATGTATGCATCACAATAACGTGGATGGAATTTGGTTAGATGTTGTGCTGACAGAGCGGTTCCTAATGACAGACTTTTTAACCTTTGGGTTTTGGGGAAAGTAGCAAGTATTTATAAGTCAAAAGGCTCAAGTCCAAGTGAAGTCACAACTTATTAGTCCAAGTCGAGTTGCAAGTATCTCTACATTTTGTCAAGTCGAGTCAAAAGTCATCAAATTCATGAGATATTTCCCTTAGAATTTGCTGGTGGAGACCAAAAACGGAGCAAAAAGAGAGAATATTGGACTTAAACTTGGCAGGGGGCCAAAACACAAAGACTGCTAATGATCATCATGCTGCTCTGTAACTGCCGGATGTGGTAACAAACATCTGCTCTCATTAAATAAAATATATAAAGCTTCTTCAGACTCTCAGTAAAGCAGCGGCTCTCAGAAGCCTTTTTTAAACCACAGTTCTCTACACAGAATATGCAGTATATGAGCCAGAATGACAAGAGGAAGTAGTATGTCCCCAAAAGTAAAAAGTTATTTGTAATGCAGCTTCATTTAGAGAAGAGCTGGTGAAAATATTGGAGGCGTTTGCCAGCTAAAGAGAGAGATTTCCCTCAGAATTTGGTGGTGGAGACCAAAACTGGAGCAAAAACAGAGAGAATATTGGACTTAAACTCAGCAGGAGACAAAAAAAACAAAGACTGTTAATGAACCATCATGCTGCTCTGTAACTGCTGGATGTGGAAACAAACATCTGCACTTATTAAATAAAATATATAAACTAGTGAAGCTGTTTCAGACTCTCAGTAAAGCAGCGGCTCTTAGAAGCCTTTTTTTGCTTTATTTTAATCATAAAAAGCACACAGAGGATGAATGTTTCTCCTGATCAGCCTGTAAAGTGAACATGGTGTATCAGAGAGGACCTCACACAGACAGAGCAGCAGCAGGAGGCTCCTTCTGAACATCTCTCTGAATCAAGAACCCTTCTGATCTCCTGATTAAAAGTGTCCGGCAAAAAACTTCCTCACCATATTTGTCTCTGCAGTGTGATCTGAAAATCAACACAGCTTTTTTTTATTTTTTAGATCTCACAGTCAAATGAAATCAGAAACACACAGAGATACAAGAGAGCAGAGCAGCTCTGCCTTCGCTTCTATCAAGAGGAAAACTTTTGATTTTCATGAATTGTCTGAACCACTGATGAAACAGATCAGCAGCATTATGTAGCAGAGGCTGCAGGAAAATTAATGACCTCGTCAATATAAGTTGAGATTTCCTAAAGTTAACATAAAATACTGTGAGAGCGAACATGGTTCATGAGTTTTCTGCAGAGAAGGTGCAACTGAGGAAGAAGATTCAGACACTGTGTTTAAGTAAAAGTACTAAAAATACACTAAAATTACTCCACTACAAGCAAGTCCTGCATTCAAAATGTACTGAAGTAAAAGTGCAAAAGTATCAAAATGTACTTAAAGTATCAAAAGTAAAAGTACTCATTAAGCAGATTTTATATATTGCAAATGGACAATTATTATTGATGCATGATAATCAATGCAGATCTCATTTAACTAACTAATATACTGTTATGTGCTTTAATTTGAGGTAAAAAGTACAATATTTGCATCAAACATAGTGAAGTCAGAATTGTACTTAAGTACAGTAGTTGAATAAATGTACTTAGTTACATTCCACCACTGATAATGTGTGAGTAAGTTTTATATAAATAATATAGGTAAGTCTAAACAACACTTAGTTTAAGAAGTTTGACTCTGTGGTAAAGATAGATAAATAATAATAATAATAATAATAATAATAATAATAATAATTTTTACATTTCTATTTTTTTAAGTAAAAGTATTATTCAGCTAGAAATCAATAATATAATATTTTCTTCTTATTTTTTTTATTTGTATTTTACCTTTACTTTGAGTGCTTCCTCTATCATTATCTTTATGAATATGAAAATGATTATGATTATTATATAATATTTTTTATTATTATTTTGTGATGTTTTTTTTTAGTTCATTAGCTTGTTTGTTTATATACGTGAAGAAACATTAAATTAATATTATTTTTCTATTGTGTAACACCTAATTGTATTTCAGCACTTATTTTGATGGAATAACACAAATAAATAAAAAAATAAATAAATGATTAAAAAGTACAAATATTAATAAAAGTGATAATAGTAGTAATAATGACAATCATGGTCATAATAATAATAAAATAATAACAATAGAAAAGATATCGATAAAGGTAAAACAACAACAATTTTTTTTCTTTTTGCCAGCTGTCAGTCGAATCTTTATTTGATGATAAGTTTAGTTGTTGAGGAGTTTAAATGAGTTTATGTTTTCGTGCATGAAAGAAACTTCCTGGCAAGAAACAATAAAACAATAAGTGTTGTTAAATTATCTGAATCTTTCTGTTCTGCTGCCTCACAGACGCTTCATGTTTGTTTTTGTTGTTTTTTTTCTTTCTCCCGTTTCATTCATGCGTTTCAGGCACATTTGTTGCTCTGAGGATTCAAACGTCTCGAGTGTAAAACAAGCTCGAAACAAAACAAAAAAGGAGGAACAGAAACACGAAGCAGCTCCAGTTTACAGCCAGAAAAACAGAACATTAATGAAATTTACACAGTTTAAAGACAGAAAGAAATCACTGCAGAGCCTCCAGAGACGCGAGAATAAGTAGCTGCAGCGTCTGTGTGTGTGTGTGTGTGTGTGTGTGTGCATAATGCATGTGTGTGTGTGCATAATGCATGTTTGATGATTGATCGGGCCGAGTACAGTATTGCATTACACTGTACAATATAATAGGTCTGCAGGGATTTGTAAGTTGAAGTTCCTGGATCAATTATTCATTCAGTATTGACTCTCCTCCTCTGAAAGTGTGCGTGTGTGTGCATGAATGTGTGTTTGTTCTCTGAATAAATTACCCACACACACACACACATCATCAGAGAGAGTGTAGCCTCCGTGTTCATGCTGCGCCGGCTTGATTTACTCCACCGGGAGACGTGTGCGGTGTCAGGAGGGCGACAGGTAAATTGGACAGCGTGTGTCTCGGTTTGTGTCTCTAAATTGGAGTCAGGTGCTGGACGAGGGGCCGCGCCGTGTGTGTGTGTGTTTGAAAACAGGGGGGGAAGTGAGCTGATTTGGCTGCTTGTTAAACTCTGGGGCCTGTGTGGAGATGCGAGCCATTGTGAGACGGTGAAACAAATGGGACGTGATTGAATAAGGGCAGAGGGAAACGAAACGAGAGACAAATAAAGACCAAAATGAAAAATGGGAGTCGGCAGCTTGAGGAGAAACCGAATGAAACGTAACATTTGTTTCGGATGTTAGTTTGTATTCGTCTTTTCCTCAACAAATCCCATAAAAGAACTTGTTTGTGTGTCTCTTAATTCTGTCTGACTTCCTGTCTGTGTCTCTTTAAAAACACCTCACAAGTAATCACTCAGCAGCCACTTTATTAGGTACACCTTGGTAATGCTAACAATCGAATCAGTCTCTACGTGGCAGCAACTCAATGCCCTTTTCTTTTGTTTTTTAAAAGGCTACAGTACAATTATAACCCTCTGAACCACAACAAGGGGTTTCACTGTGTTTTTTGCTCTTTTTCCATTTTGTGCCCTTGTATTTCTCTGCATTATATAAAATGTCTATAAATCTATAAGTCCTGCAGCTCTATGGAATCAGCACAACCATGGCTAGAAGTGGGAACAACTCAAACATGTCTTTGTGCAGAATAACACAGTAAGAATGATAGAAATCAGGAAAAAAAATGTATCTGACAACTTATTGTTTAAAAATTGAAATAAAATAGAATGTATACATAAACACTTCTCTAAGTGCCCACAAGTGTCATACATTTCCCAACATATTGTATAAATTTAAGTATTGTCATGTTTCCAGCCTCTCCTGTCCACTCCTCTCAGCTCTGTGTAAACAGATTTTCAGTGAATATTTGTCATGTGACCATCTCAGCAGAATCAATCATGTCTTCACAGTGTCTCTGAGGAGCAGAATTTAATGTTTTTAACAGGATCTGGTTAGTGCAAACGCTTTATTTTAAAGGACACGTTTTGTTCACTGTTGATAAAGTGAAACCTTTGTAGCCGATGATCTGTTCAAGAACCAACAATAATTTCTGTTCTTACAGTTCCAGGCTTTAATAGAAGGTGTAATTAGGGCCATTTTTGAGCAAACCTGACTGTAGGTTTTGGGGTTTGGAAGCTTTAACTCTAAAACTAAATGTTCTCATGTAGAATAATTCCGACAGAAAAAACACAACTTGAAGCTTCGTTTTGCTCACTTTTTCTAATGGAAACATGAGTAACTGATGACCGATGTTCATTTAGTACATTATGGTCCATTTAGAGGAAAATAGAGTAGAAAACAGGAGAGGTTTTAGGGCGGGGCTACATTTATGATTGATAGGTTACCATAGTCCACTTTGACCCTTTCACAGTCTGTTTTCACTTCCTAAAAGTTAAGTAACTTAACTATTTTTGACTTCCAAGTATTTATTATGATTTCATTGCATTGGTGAAATTTGAAATGGACTTTTGGGTCTTTTTGCAGGATTTGTTGACAATTAGAAAAGTATAGAGCATCTTCCTTTAATCCATTCACCCTTATATTTTAACAATAAAAGCCTGTGTGCAGGCTGGACTCTCATGATGATAAAGCCTAATCTAATCTAATCTAATCTAATCTAAGCCTCTCTAATAACAATAACAGTAATCATAGTCATAATAATAATAATAATAATAATAATAATAATAATAATAATAATGATGGCAATCATGGAAATAATAATAATAGTAATTATTATTATTAGTAGTAGTAGTATAACAATAATACTAATAATAATAGTAATAATAATAATAATAATAATAATAATAATTATTATTATTATTATAACAACATAATAATAATAATAATAATAATAATATTGTATTGTATTTATATGATTTCATTACATTGGGAAAGCTTGAAGTGCACTTTTTGGTCTTTTTGCAGGATTTGTTGACAATAATGATATTAATCATAAATGTGGAAACATTGGTATGGGTGCCTTTTAAAACTCTCATGAATAAGTGTATGTTTGTATGTGTTTATGTATCTGCTGGGTTTTTTTTTGTATGTTGTGTGTCTTGCTATTGGGTCTAGAGCCTGTAATAAGGTTTATATATAATAAGAAAAATATAGAGCATCTTCCTTTAATCCATACGTCCTTATATTTTCACAATAAAAGCCTGTGTGCAGGCTGGACTCTCACCCATGTAGTTGATGATGAAGCCCTCTCCTTTGCCGAAGACGAGCCCGGCGGGGTCGGAGTGGAAGGTGACGGTGAGGTCGGGGGTGGTGGAGGACAGTTTGAAGGGGCTGCTGCCGCCCACGTAGCGGCCCAGGATCCGGGTCGTCACCTCGTCTCCGTCTGTGATGGTCAGCATGTCGCTGTCGCTGATGTTGAGTCTGAGGAGAGAAACGGAGACGGAGAGAGTTTGTATCCAGCGGTGAGATGACTCACCGTGCAGTCGTGTTGCTCGGCAGACTGCGTGGGAGACGAGACGACCTCAGAGGTTAAACGCTGCATCCGTCCACGGGCCGAGCGGCGAACAGCCTGTAAACACAGCGCCGCTCTTTATTGCCCCAGAGACGACACAGAACATCCAGTTTGTAAGGTTTCTGAGAATAGAATTATCTGTAAATATGATACGACATAAATCTACCAAAGGACTGAAGGATGTAATTGGATTAGAGCTGCAGGGAGGGAAGATAAACTTGTCAGACACATTTCAGAAAATATCTGAAGCTAGAATGAATTAAAAAAAATCAGTTTTAAAGGCTGCAGACACTGAAACCTTTATTTTTTTTTTATTGTATATGTTATTCTAGGGTCTTATTTTGGAATGTTGCAGCGTTAAAGATATTACAACTGTCATCATATCATCAGGCGACATCATTTACAGCACTAATAAGTGTCTGTTTATGAGAAAAATAAAAAGGAATTGATTGACATTTAAGGGAAATTTAGTTATTTTCTTTCTTGCTGAGAGTTTAGATTGGTACCACTTAAATCTACAACCTGCAGCAGGTTAGATTAGCTTAGCATAAAGACTGGAAACAGGTAAACTGTTAGCCTAACTCTGTCTACAGGTGAAAAAATCCAACATAAACATGTTGCATTAATGTAAAAAGGACACATTTAAAGCTGGGATAATAATTTCATCATGCAATGCTCAGAAGAATGTAGGTTTGCAGAAAAAAATCATCTTGGTCCAGTTTTTTGCACATCTCCCACTCAATATTTTGCACATTTCTGCACAAACTGCACAGCTCTTCCACTTTTAAAAACATATTAGATATCTTTATGTATTTCTATATTTTTTTCAGGATATCCTTGCACTGTCGCACTGTGTTTATTGTAATGCACCAAATCAACAAGACAAATCCCTTGCGTGTGCAATAAGAAACATTTATGATGTTATTATATCCTGATGCACAATTTCTATTTTTTTTCCCTGGTAGTTTTGTCTTATTTTCTGGGAATTTAAACGTTTTTTGTAATTTTGATTTTTTTTTCTGGTAAGTTCTACTTTTTTCTGACAAGTAATACTTTTTTCTGGTAATTCTACTTTTTTTCTTGTAATTTTGACTTTTTTTCTGGTAATTCTACTTTTTTTCTTGTAATTTTGACTTTTTTCTGGTAATTCTACTTTTTTTTTTCTGAAAGCAGATTAACTATTTTTCTTATAGTAAAACTTTAGATTTAATGTAATTTTTTTTTTTTTAAAGAAATCGTTCAAAAATATATTTTTCTAAAAAAACAAAACTCTAGCCTAACTTTGCAGCGTTATTTCGTCAACTTGCCAACGCGATATCCTGACGCACAATTTCTACTTTTTTTTGGGTAATTTCTACTTTCTTTCTGGTAATTTTGACTTTTTGCTGGTAATTTCTATTTTTTTCTAGTAATTCACCTTTTTCTCTGGGAATTTAAACTTTTTTTTGTAATTTCTACTTTTTTATGGTAATTTCTA